>NC_086322.1:269351668-269361668 GCF_036172605.1 Pelobates fuscus | reverse complement strand
TACTAAATAGTAAATAGTATCGTACTTACACTTTCTAGAGCAAATGACCTGCTCTAGTATAAACAGCTTAGGTGGTATAATCCCCACCAAGGATATACAGGATCCAGGAAACAAAAAAATAGTAGATATAAAAAGTAACTTAAAAAGTATACTTTAATATAAACAAACAAAATGATAAAGGATAAAATATATAAAATTTAGTCCCACTTAAAGGATAAAATATATCAAATTTAGTCCCATCTTTCTTTTATATCTACCAAGCACATTGCACTTTGAAAACATCTGTGACAACCACTACAAATCCAAAGACGGGGATTATACTGTCCAAGCGCTTCACAGCAGAGCTCTGTCATAGCTCATTCAAATGTGAGTGGACTGTACATAGCCATATAACTGCCTGTCTTTAAGATAATATTTACTGTATTGCACTATTATTTTTTATCTTAATTCTTTTCCAAGGTTACGATTTATCGGAATATTCAAGGATACATGTATGTATTTTCTGCATATATAAATCACTAGGCACGGTATACGCCACTTCTGTTTTTCTATTACTCTTTCACAAGGTTGGGGAATCCTTGTTTTGTATACTGCTGCCCGACCACTATAGTGAGCGCCTATTATTTCTTCTCTTTTTTTTCTGAATAGCAAGTAGAAAGACACTTGCTGTTGCTTGACGTAGCCATATTGAACCAAACCCATTCACTTCCATTTCAGTCAAAATTTATAACACTGTGCATATTGCACAAAATAAAACTGAAAACACATGACATCACCGTATGCATCCTTTCGGTAAAACAAAATCTTTCTTGGTTTTTCAGTTGCATGTTTTTGAATTAAAGGTATTAAGGTATAGCTAGCACAAGAAGTCTTTACTGCGCCAATGTCACAAAGAAGCCCGGTTACAATATGCCAGACAAAACCAGGACACGCCTCAGCTTTTGGCACACTGTAATTTGGAGTGACGAGACCAAAATAGAGCTTTATGTTCACAACCATAAGCGCTATGTTTTGAGACGGGTCAAATAGGCCTGTAGTGAAAAGAATACCATCCCTACTGTAAAGCATGGTAGTGTCTCACGTATGTGGGACTGATGGGATGCTCTTGGACTTTCCAGCATGACAATGATCCTAGCAGAAGGCCAAGTTGACCCTCCAGTGGTCACAGCAGAATAAGGCGAAGATTCTGGTGTGGCCATCACAGTCTCCTGACCTTAATATCATAAAGCCTCTGTAGGGAGATAAAATGTGCAGCTAATGCAACACCAACTTTGCATGACCTGGAGGCATTTTGCCAAAATGAATGGGCAGCTATACCACCTGCAAGAATTTGGGGCCGTTTCATTTTTTTCTTTGTTGCCATGCTTTTGTTTTACGATTGTGCCATTCTGTTATAACCTACAGTTGAGTATGAATCCCATAAGATATAAAAGAAATGTGTTTTGCCTGCTCACTCATGTTTTCTTTTTCTTTAAAAATGGTACATATATTACCAATTCTCCAAGCGTATGCAAACTTTTGAGCACACCTGTATTTATAAAAATGTGTATTATGTATATGTATAAAATATCACAAGTGCATGCAATAAAATGATTATCCTACATATAAAAGTGGAAGTGTAAACATAATATAAATCATTGACATGGAACCCATATTGTACCCATAATCTTAAACAACTCTTAATCAGTTGTCTGATGTCCATAAAATAATTGCCTGCATCCTAAGAGCTGAATCACCATGACGTTCTAACTACCATATTAAGAACCAACATTTTAATGTTGACAAAACTCTTAGGTTTTGTTGATATTGATTTATATTTAATTACAATTTCTGAATTTCTTCTCCTAGGTGAATAGTAAAGATGAGAATGGTGTCCTTACGGAGAATTGGAGTGGGAACTATGATGATGGGGTTAACCCAGTCACATGGAATGGCAGTGCTCCCATCTTGAAAGAATGGTACTTTAGCGGATTTAAACCTTCAAAATATGGACAGTGTTGGGTTTATGGAGGTGTACTCTGCACAGGTAATGAATAATTGGTTATGTCTCATATCAACGCTAAACTAGCTTGAAGCGATTTCCCATTGAGTTACAATATGTGGAAAAAAGGTAATTCTTTAGGCTAGCAAATTAGGTACTTATCTTCGAAGTAACTGAAACAGCAAAATTAAAGGGAAACTATAGTGCCAAGTTGTTTTCCTGGCACTATAGCTTCCTCCTCCCTCGAGCTCTCCCCACTTACGTCAGTCCAGCTCCGATGTCCCTTGGCGCTGTCACAGGTCCGCCTTCGCTCCTCATGCCCATGTCCAGCAATGGCTAATGCTTTGATATGCATAGCATGAGGACATCCAGCATCAGTTAAGCAAACAATAGTCGCCTAGCAGCCTGGAAGTCCCTCTAGTGGCTGTCTGGTAGAGGTGGAGTTAACCTACCATGCTAATTATTGCAGTTTCTTAAAACTGCAATAATTATCTTTGCAGGGTTAAGAGACCTGCGGCAGTGCACCCAGGTGACTCCAATGAGCTGAAGTGGTCTTGGTGCCTATATTGTCCCTTTAAGGAAATGGGCATTTTTCTCAGATTTTGCTCTTTCAAATGTTTAGTAGATCGGTCTCTAGTTTGGTATAGCTACATAGGATTGCCATAATTACAGGTACCAGATCAGAGACTTATCTACTAAGCAACTGAAAGAGCAAAATTAAGGGAAAAAGGCTTTTTCCTTGTTTTTGTCTTTTAGGTGTCTTTAATAGACAGTTCCTTAATTTGGTACCCTTATGTGGGATTCCCATTTTTAAGGATACCAAACTAGAGAGCTTTCTACCAAACACAATATCTCCCTAATGTGGTACTCTGATGTTGAATTGCTATATTTAAGGATTTACAATTATGGTGCTGTTTATCAAATAGCTCCCTTGTTTGGTATTCTTAATGCCACGCAAGGAAGCAAATTAGGGAGTTATTTACTAAACAGCTGAAAGATAAAAAAAAAAGGCCTTTACTTAATTTTGATCTACCAGTGTGTTTAGTAGATAGCTCTTTAATTTGGTTACCTCGCCATGTTAAGGATACCAAATTAGGGAGCTATTTACTATATACAACAGCACTTTAATTTAGTATATTAATGTGGTATTGCCATATATAAGGATACCAAATTATAATGCTGTTTAGATGATAGCTACCTAATCTGGTATATATTTAAATATGGAAATTCCACATAATGGTAGAAAATAAGGGTTTTTATCTATTAAACAGCTGAAAGGTCAACATTAAGAATAAAATACCTTTTATTAATTTGATCTTTAAACTGTGTTTAGCAGATAGCTTTCTAATTGTATACCCTTAGGTTGGATTACCATTATTGAGGGTGCAAATTAGGGAGCCACGTGCTAATTTTGTATGCTTTTGGAACAATGATGTCGGAATTTTGTTTTGCTTCTGAAATTGTGAATTTCCAAATTTCAAACCGAAATGTGATAATTAGCTAATTGAAATGCAACAAGATCCATTTTTCATTGTGGACATCTCTACTGTTGTCTAATGAGTTGTCTATAATTATTTTAGGTCTTCATTTGAAGATATTTCTAACTCAGATTCATTTAGTTTAAATGTTGAATACATATTTTTCATCCCAAAATTGCTTTAATCTACACTGAATCTTTTCAATGATGTGTTAGCCTAGTTGCCTAATTCTATCAGTCCCTCAATAGAGAAGAAACATCCTATTTATACTGTACTCATTTATCTAATTTTGGGTCAATTGCAAACACTGGCCCATGAGTTTTAATGTACTGTGTTAGTAAACAAGTGAATGCGAAGTGGCCTATTTGTGGATGTAAATATTGTGAACGCCTTCAATAGAAATATTATTCTCTATCCAGCTGGTTCATTTTGTCATCATTTATGTTCAGTTTAACATAATCTAGATGGACCTTAATTACTAAGTTCTTTCCCATTACAGTGTTACGGTGCTTGGGTATTCCTACAAGAGTCATTTCAAACTTCAATTCAGCTCAAGATCGAGATAAAAATATTTTCCTTGAGTTACATTACAACAATCATGGAGTCCAGGACACTCAGAAGGATCTGATGTGGTGAATATTGATTATTTCATTATTGATATTTCAGTTGATGAGATTTGTATAGGTTGGTCAGTTGCAACAATCATCCAGCTCATTTTACCTATCAGAGTATTGCTCTAGATATGTTCTGTCTGGTGTTCAACCACAAATGCTGTGAATGAAATTAAAAGAAAAGTATAATTATTTCATAATAGATGCATCTAGATGATTGTTTAAAGGTTTAACCCCTTAAGGACAGATGACGGATATATTCCGTCATGATTCCCTTTTATTCCAGAAGTTGTGTCCTTAAGGGGTTAAGGTCAGTAGGTGTGAACAATGTGATGGCACAAAGAAACTTGGAAGGCTTAGATAACATCAACATCAGTTACATTTCTTAACCCACAGTGCTATATTCTGTTTAACATAAACTAATGCTCAAAAGTGTTATTATTATTATTATTATTATTATTATTATAATTATAATTATTATTATTATTATTATTATTAATATCATTGCCATTTATATAGCGCCAACAGATTCCATAGTGTTTTACAATATTATAAGAGGGGAGATTTAGCTATAAATAGGACAATTACAAGAAAACTTACAGGAACGATAGGTTGCAGAGGACCCTTCTCAAACGAGCTTACAGTCTATAGGAGGTGGAGTGTAAAACACACTAGGACAGGGAATAACAATCAAAATAGGTGGGTGTGAAGCAGAGCTGGAGGAGAGAGTAGAGTGCTGCCCTTCAGGAGGGAGCAAGAGACAGGTATGTGAGGTAGAGGTTACTCTGGGAGGCCATAAGCTTTCCTAAAAAGATGGGTTCTAAGGCACTTCGTAAAAGATTGAAGACTAGGGGAGAGTCTGATGGCGGTAGGCAGGCTGTTCCATAGGAAGGGAGCCGCCCGCGAGAAGTCCTGCAAGCGTGAGTTGGCTATAGTAGTGCGAGTAGGGGACAGGAGAAGGTCATAGGCAGAGTGGAGAGACCAAGAAGGGGCATAACTAAGAGGGGCTAGAATTGGTCAATGCTTTATAGGTATGGGTTAGCATTTTGAATTGACTTCTATAGGATACAGGAAGCCAATGTAAGTATTGATAAATGGGTGAGGTGTGAGAGGACCGACTAGAGAGGAAAATCAGTCTGGCAGCAGCATGCTTGCAAGGATGGACTTGTCAGGATCGGGACAGGGATCCAACACGCAGAGTACAAACAGGAGAAGTTACGTATACCGGACCTTAGAATGGCCGGACTAACGTAAGGAGTAAGCAAAGAATGGTCTAGAGACAAGCCGAGGTCGAGGGAACGAGAGAGCAGGTAAACGAGAGACAAGCCGGGTCAAAAGGGTAATAGAGGTAAGCAGGGTAGAATAATACAAGCCGGGTCAGAACCAAAGAGACAAATAGAAATAAGAGCGCTGAGTGACTAGACTAGCTAGAACCACGACAGGGCAATGAACCAATACACAAAACCTTATTTTATACCCTGGTTCTAAATAGATGATCACGCCCCCGACGAGTCCTGATTCGTGCTCAGGACTTGATTGACAGGTCGGAACGGATAGTCGTCATGACGTCGGCTACTAGAGCCGCGTCATAAAAGGAGGCGGGTCAGAGGCGTCCGGCGTGTAAACGGCCGAGAGGACTGCGAGGAACGAGTGAGTCAGCCCTTCTGAGAGGACGGAATTCTAAGTGTCTCACCTCCTCTGAGGTAGAGACAACAGGTACCCTGACAGGACTGATGTGAATACCACTGACATGAAGGGAGAGCAAAAGAAGAGGATCAGTATTAGGAGGAGGAAAGACAAGGAGTTCAGTTTTAGAGAGAATTTTAAGGAAAGATGAAGGAAAGGGAAGCAGTGACACATTGCAGGACAGCAGGGGAGAGGTCTGGGGAGGAGAGATATAGCTGGTTGTCATCAGCGTATAGGTGGTAGTGGAATCCAAATGAGGCAATAAGTTTGCCAAGAGACGCAATATAAAGAGAAAATAGAAGGGGACCAAGGACAGATCCTTGGGAGACTCCAACAAAGACAGGATGGATGGTGGAGGTATCATTAGAAAAGGAGACAATTAATGAGTGTTGGGAGAGATAGCAGGAAAACCGAGAGAGGACAGAGTCACAGAGACCGAGTGATTGAAGAGTTTGAAGAAGGAGAGCAAGATCAACGGTGTCAAAGGCAGCAGAGAGGTCAAGATATAAGGAATAATTCTAACCAAGGTATCGGCACCATAACATTTTGCATCACCCTGTTTGCAAATGGAAGCAAAATAAATGCTGTAATTGAAGTCAGAGCAGTCCAATAGTCAATTTTATAGATGTTCTTCTCAGTAGAGTTTAATATTATCATAAGCATTTATATATCACCATATCACCAACAAGGTACTTTACCATTATAGAAATGTGATCTAGCTAAAACAAGCTTGCAATCTATGAGGATTTGAGGTGTATATATATATATATATATATATATATATATATATATATATATATATATATATATAATTGTGTTAAGGGCTCATGATAGTACAGAAGAAACAAAACACTGATAAGTGTAGGATGGTATTAAAAGAGCAAGTCGGTTGTGGTGTGCCGGAACCGACGATGAGGTAGGCCTGTAAATAAAGAGGGCCCACCAGGAAGAAATGTAAAAGAAAAGGGGAGTTAATAAGGAGGAGTGGTGGGAGGGTGATGCAGCGCTGACCTCGAATGGTATGGAGCCAGGTAAGGGGTGTCTCTTAAGTAGGGAAGGGGGGTGTCATACGCCCCTCCCACAATTACAGGCCAAAAGGGCTCATGATAGCACAGAAGAAACAAAACACTGATAGGTGTAGGATGGTATTAAAAGAGCAAGTCGGTTGTGGTGTGCCAGAACCGACGATGAGGTAGGCCTGTAAATAAAGTGGGCAAAAATAGAAAATCAGATTTATTACATACCAGCAATATACATACATTAACCAGACATGTCTTGAAAAGCATTTCTTACTTCTTGTACCGGGTTAGGTATGTATCTCGAGTAAGCAGATGATTTCCAGCGCCCCAGTGACTTGATAACATGAACTGGGATGTTTGCACTGGATGCTGTGGAGGCCGCTCCTATGCGGAAGGAGTGACCCGAATAGTTAGCTGATTTGAGGCCCAGCTGTGTAAGTAAAGACCTGACGTGTGTCATAAAGGTGGTAGTAGTGAGTACTGAACCCTGTAGACTGAAAAGTGGTTGAGATGGTGGTGCGGTGCTATGCTGAGTATATGAGTCCAGTAGTTTGACGGGGCACCACCTGTTGTGAGTAGGATAGTACTTAACCTCTACTGGAGGTGCATGTTGACTGGTTTTGGAGTGAGGCAGAGTCAGGATATAATAGTCCATGTGTTTTGTTAAGTGTGAATGAAGTAGGATGTGAGTAGACTGTGTCGTGCTGATGGCGGTAAATTCTCTTGGTCTCTAGAAACCATAAAAAGCTACGTATATTGCGGTTTTAATGACAAGATTTGTGCTGTTGGCAAAGCGTTTTAAATCTAGTAAGTTGGATAAGTCTTTAAAGATATGAAAATCTATAAGTAGCCTCTGGGCCGTACGTGGAGATTCGGATCTCTGAATACCCCTAAGGATGTTCTTAATTTGGTAGGAGGACATGAAACTCGAGTTGTTTGGTTGTAAAGTTAGCATGTGATGTTGGATGCCTGTCAGATATAGTTTGATTGTGTTGTATGATAGTTTGAGTTTGAGGTGGCAAAAAGAAACAAACCCCAACAAAGATGTCATGATGAAAGGATGTTGTGCAGCCGCCACGATGGGATATATCTCAAACAGAGCTGAGGTAGAGGAAAAACCCTCCAGGTCCTGAACCTCTAAAGGCCAGCTGCCCCAAAGCCATTCGTCCCCAAAAATTGCTGCAAAAACCTGTGGTAGACGCCGCGTCTGACCAAATGGTAGGTGAGGAGTCAGACAATTTAGGGAGGAACATACTTTTACCATTCCAGGTGGTTAAAACGTTTTTCCACATAAGTAGGTCTGCTGTGGCTTGGGTATCCAGGGATAACCGGTGTGCATCATGTCTAAAAAGTGGGAACATGTAAAGGAGTCGTGAGATGAAAGCACAGCCTTGAGGTATGATGCGCATAGCAAAATTGAGTGACCCCAGCAGAGACTGTAGTTCTTTGCGGTTGCAAGTACCGAGTTGTATGTAGAGATTTATGTTGGTAAGAATGTTTTCTACCTTGGTGCGTGGCAGGCTAGCTTGCATGGTTGCTGAGTCTAGTATGATACCCAGGAATGTGATGAAGGTATCTGGTCCTTCGGTCTTGGTGGGGGAGACTGGGACACCCAACTGTTCGAATAGACTGATGGTTTCTTTGAGGCTACTGGTAGAAGAATTATTCTTCTCGACCAGTAAGAAATCATCCAGATAATGTATGACTGTAGGGCATCTGGCTATATTTAGTAATAACCAGCATAGGGTTTCGGCGAATACGTCGAATATGGCCGGACTACTTTTGGAACCAAAAGTTAAACGTAAAAAAAAGTAGTAGTTCCCGGCCCA
Organism: Pelobates fuscus; assembly: GCF_036172605.1. Classification (NCBI taxonomy): domain Eukaryota; kingdom Metazoa; phylum Chordata; class Amphibia; order Anura; family Pelobatidae; genus Pelobates; species Pelobates fuscus. The sequence goes on along the minus strand of NC_086322.1, from coordinate 269,353,064 downwards.
CTTGATGCCATGTAGGTGCCACAGTGTCGGGTGGATAGGCAGTAATTTGAAAGAATTTGTGATATCGGTCTTACTGAGCCATGCTCCGACCCCTGCCTGCATGATAGCCGTAATGACGTGATCTATGGTGGAATATTGCAGTTAAAATGAGGGTATGAGGGAGTTCAGACTAGGAGTGGCAGAGGTGTGTGGTGCCGATAGATCGATGATAAGTCTCTGTTTGTGGGAAGATTTCCCCGTGACAATACCGATGGGGTTTGTTCGCCATGTGGTGAAAGGAGGGGACTGGAAGGGCCCCAATAGGAAACCCTCTGTGACTTCCTGGGCTATGAGTGTTGCAACCGCTGTAGGGTTTTGCTGGGCGGATTGTAAATTAGGACATTCCAGGATTCCGGAAGGCATGTGTATGATACCTGTGTGGAATCCATCTGATAGACCCGAGATAATGAATTCTACTAAATGTCTAGATGGATGATGTGACAGTAATGTCGCAAGTATAGAAATGTTTATCGACGTTAAGTATTGTTTAGGATACATTTTATTAGGACACATGGTTTTAGCATATGCCCTGAAACATTTTAAACATATATGCAATAACCGACATCCACTGTAATTACATGATCCGACATTAAAATTATTACATATCTGTGACTTGCCCAGAAACTTGATAGGCCGTCCCATTTTGTCTTTGGGTGTTTTTTATGTAGTACCAGCGGAACTAGTGCCCTGCGAGGGGGTAGGTTCGTTCGCAGTTGTTGGACAGAAATTAGCCGTGGAGGAGCAGTATGCACAAGCCGGCGTTCTTAGACCTGCAAAGTGTCTGCAGAAAATGACCGTATCAATCTTGCTCCAGTTGGACCTTGTCCCGTACTGGGAGAAAGCGCCAGACACTTTAGCAGAAAAGGATCTATGGTAATCATAGAAAGCTGACCCACCATATTTGTTGCCCAGGTCCACCAGCTTGTGCATATACAAATCAAACTCCTCACGTCTGTGGGGATATACTGCACAGATAGCATCACGATAAATGCCATATGCCAACACAAAATCAGGGATAGTCAGTTTCCTATTTAAGCGGGCATCCCTAGATTTGACCACCACAGAAATATCGTCATAAGCGTAAGTCTTATGTTCCACCACATCCTGGGAGGCAATCAGCAGTGAAGCCAAGTTGATATCTTTACCTTCCAGGATATCTTTTTTGAGGTGCTCAGGTATCATATGGGCAGGGTTAACCTCTTGATCATCAGAGGTGGTGGCTGGAGAAACTGATTGCAACTCGACCAGTCCTGGAGGGGACGCAGCGGCCGGCCCAGACATGGAAAGGGCTGTAGTGACTGATTCAAGTTTCTCCAGCCTGGAATTGACCTTGCTCATGGACGCCATGAGGGATGAG
>NC_086322.1:269164168-269346668 GCF_036172605.1 Pelobates fuscus | reverse complement strand
CTTGGAGTGCAATCATTTCTGCTATGTCTACGACATCCATACACGCATGCGTTCATAATGACATGCAGACATACATTCATACATACAGACATACATTGATGCAGACATTCATACACACATATATAATGACATACAGACATACAGGGAGTGCAGAATTATTAGGCAAATGAGTAATTTGACCACATGATCCTCTTTAGGCATATTGTCTTACTCCAAGCTGTATAGGCTCGAAAGCCTACTACCAATTAAGCATATTAGGTGATGTGCATCTCTGTAATGAGAAGGGGTGTGGTCTAATGACATCAACACCCTATATCAGGTGTGCATAATTATTAGGCAACTTCCTTTCCTTTGGCAAAATGGGTCAAAAGAAGGACTTGACAGGCTCAGAAAAGTCAAAAATAGTGAGATATCTTGCAGAGGGATGCAGCACTCTTAAAATTGCAAAGCTTCTGAAGCGTGATCAATCAAGCGTTTCATTCAAAATAGTCAACAGGGTCGCAAGAAGCGTGTGGAAAAACCAAGGCGCAAAATAACTGCCCATGAACTGAGAAAAGTCAAGCGTGCAGCTGCCAAGATGCCACTTGCCACCAGTTTGGCCATATTTCAGAGCTGCAACATCACTGGAGTGCCCAAAAGCACAAGGTGTGCAATACTCAGAGACATGGCCAAGGTAAGAAAGGCTGAAAGACGACCACCACTGAACAAGACACACAAGCTGAAACATCAAGACTGGGCCAAGAAATATCTCAAGACTGATTTTTCTAAGGTTTTATGGACTGATGAAATGAGAGTGAGTCTTGATGGGCCAGATGGATGGGCCCGTGGCTGGATTGGTAAAGGGCAGAGAGCTCCAGTCCGACTCAGACGCCAGCAAGGTGGACATGGAGTACTGGTTTGGGCTGGTATCATCAAAGATGAGCTTGTGGGGCCTTTTCGGGTTGAGGATGGAGTCAAGCTCAACTCCCAGTTCTACTGCCAGTTTCTGGAAGACACCTTCTTCAAGCAGTGGTACAGGAAGAAGTCTGCATCCTTCAAGAAAAACATGATTTTCATGCAGGACAATGCTCCATCACACGCGTCCAAGTACTCCACAGCGTGGCTGGCAAGAAAGGGTATAAAATAAGAAAATCGAATGACATGGCCTCCTTGTTCACCTAATCTGAACCCCATTGAGAACCTGTGGTCCATCATCAAATGTGAGATTTACAAGGAGGGAAAACAGTACACCTCTCTGAACAGTGTCTGGGAGGCTGTGGTTGCTTCTGCACGCAATGTTGATGGTGAACAGATCAAAACACTGACAGAATCCATGGATGGCAGGCTTTTGAGTTTCCTTGCAAAGAAAGGTGGCTATATTGGTCACTGATTTGTTTTTGTTTTGTTTTTGAATGTCAGAAATGTATATTTGTGAATGTTGAGATGTTATATTGGTTTCACTGGTAAAAATAAATAATTGAAATGGGTATATATTTGTTTTTTGTTAAGTTGCCTAATAAGTTGCCTAATAAGTCACCTGCACACACAGATATCCCCCTAAAATAGCTAAAACTAAAAACAAACTAAAAACTACTTTTTTGGGTTCATTGAGAACATGGTTGTTGTTCAATAATAAAATTAATCCTCAAAAATACAACTTGCCTAATAATTCTGCACTCCCTGTACATGCATACAGACACACACACACACTCAAAGCTCATTTTATTTATTTTTTTAAAGGGGCCCGGTCGCGCTATTACACGGCCACAGCGCTGACTGGGCCCCTGAAGATATAGGGCCCATCGGATGGCCCTAAGTGCGTAGGCCACCCAATGGGCCCCATCAGTGTGCGGGCCCCAATGCAACTGCACCGGCGGCAATTCCGCTGCTACACGTGGGGCCCGGGTCCCCAGGGCCACTGGGCCCATGACAATCGTCATGGTTGTCACCCCCTGATGGCGGCCCTGTATAAATATATATATGTATCTCAATAAATGTCTTGCCCAGTTACACTTACTGGAATGGTTTGACTGGGATTGTGAACTTGTGTTTCCATGTTAAAGGCAGTGATGTTACAACTGTTCTAACCTGCTGATAGCTTGTCAAAAGTGGGATATCAGGACATCCATTCTGGTTAAGACATTGTTCTTGAGTCTGGTATCTTGCTCAGTCATCACAATGGTATGAAAAATATATGTCAAGAGTTATAACCCAAGTATTTTCTTACAGGAATTTCCATGTTTGGAATGAAGCCTGGTTCAAACGCAATGGTATGAAAAATATATGTCAAGAGTTATAACCCAAGTATTTTCTTACAGGAATTTCCATGTTTGGAATGAAGCCTGGTTCAAACGCAAAGATCTAGGACCCTCTTATGATGGTTGGCAAATCATGGACTCAACTCCACTGGAAAAGAGCAATGGTATATGTTTATTTATTTTTTGAACCTTTTAGTGGAATGCAAGTTCCAACAATCTTGATTATCATGGAAATGAGCAGTTGATCCATGTACTCATCTACTCATGTAAGCTATTGACACAATCTTGTTTCAAGCATCATGACACGATGGACAAGTGACCAGTGTGAATAAACCTTGGAGGTTTGGAATGGTGCATCTTAAGCATGAAAGTATGCTGCTCAGTTAATCTTCCAAGACAATAAAACATTACAATGTGTATTAGTACATTGTGCTTCCTGAGCTATCAGATAGAGAAAATTAAAAGTGTCTCTTTAACCTCTAGGATCTTATTTCACGTTCTTTAATGACATTCTGTTTTTGTTCCCTTTAGGTATCTATTGTTGTGGCCCTGCTCCCCTTCATGCTATTAAAGAAGGAGAAACCAATCTGAACTATGATGTTGCGTTTATGTTTGCCTCTGTAAATGCTGATCTTTCTTATTGGATCACCTACAGTGATGGATCTAAGAAAAGAACTTCTAATGACACCAAGTCAATTGGCAAATTTCTTAGTACTAAGGCTGTTGGAAGTGATGATCGTGTGGATGTAACCTACATGTATAAATACCTTGAAGGTAACTTCACTCTACTGTTATTGTTTTTTGGCTGCTGAAGGGTCATTGTTGATTGAGCTGAAGATTCAAATAAGATTATTAAACAAAGACTATAAAGAGACTATAAAGAGATTATAAACTACAATTTGTTTCTATTAAAACATCTGTCTACTGAATACATTTGCATGGATCTTGACACCCAGGACATGTGCGCAAGTAGTGGGGATTTGTGTAGTGCTCCTACGTAAACCTTTATATTCCCAATAAAACAACATGAAAATAAACTGGTGAAAATAGACCACAGCTTTTATTAAAATTATTTCACTAAACAATATACCAATTTTAACTTTATATCAAATATATAATATCTTATTTAAAACATACTACAGAAACATACCCGTATTTGCCATCCAATTATCCATAATCTCTGAACTCTTCTGGGCGCTTGTCCTCCCTCTTCGTTCCAACCAACACTGGACACAAACCTGGCCTTCCACCAACACAATGCTAACCACTAGCAGGCCTTTCACTCAGTGGGAACGTCCGTAACAACCCATACCTTAATTTCACTGTGGCTAGAGGAGGGATCAGCCCTGATTTCATTCACTCCCATTGGACTCCCCAGTCTAACCCACAATTTGCAAGGACAACCACCCGCCTGCTGTGACAAAATGCAAGTGAAAGCAATATAGAACAACAAACATAAAATAAAGGACAAAAATTAAGGGAGGGACTGGAACAATTCCTAGCCGATTATGAAATGGCAGGGTATAGAAAATGGCCCCTATTTATATTCCCCTACCTTGCTAATTGCCCACCCCTTACCAAACACCTCCCCTCCCACACTCACGCACACCCATTCATCTGGCTAGCTCTGCCTGCCTCCTCAGGTTCGCAGGAGCTAGTCCTTCCTTTTTATAAATTTAATTTGGGTTTACCTATTCTCTCTTTCACCTTAACAAATTTACCCTTTCCACTTTACAAATTAATTGCATATTATGTTATTAGTTGCCTTTGTTTGTTATCTGCTTTATTTCAAAGAGAGTGGGTAAAAATCAAGAAAATAAAATATTTTTTTACTGTGTTATCAATTTTATTCTAATATTTGAAATATATTTCTACTGAGTAACTAGTCTTCTTAAAATAATAAAAAATGTAGGTGTTGTTGAAGAGTGTTTTATAAGTGGAATATCTCATAGCACATATCTTTTATCAGGCACTAAAGAAGAAAGAGAAGTATTTGAGAAGGCAGTTTACAGTTTGCACAATGGTCCATTGGATGAGCTTGAAAAGGACCTTCTAAATTTTAGAAACAGAGGTAGAGATATGCAGAGGCGTGGAGGCACACTGTTTGGACGTTTGACAGTAATGGATACTGCTGTTGGCCAGGACATAAACCTTATATTGAGTCTGAAAAACCTGAGAGATAACAGTGCTAGAGTAACAGTCAACATGACCGCTTCCTGTATTTTGTACACTGGAAGGCCTAGATATAACATCTGGACAGATGAAAAATCGGTTCTCTTGGGTCCTCTACAAGGTAAATAATATTCTTTCTTATGGGCAAACAAATGTGTGTGCTTTTGAATGGCCTAACTTTCTGAAGAAATCCCTTGCAGAAATTAAAAATAGTTTACCTCTTGTGAATGTGAGCTTCAAAACCTCTGCTTGGATTACTACAAGAGATAGCAATTATCACCTAAATACTGGAATTTAACCAAGATTTTTTTTTCCACCCACCTTTCCTAAATCATTGAAGATTTAGAAAAGTCATATGATGCAATGTGAAGTGATGATGATATATACAAAGGGTGGGCCAAAATTTAGAGTAGAGTTTGAGGAGTCAAAAACGTTTTTATTAATGAACCAACGTCAATTTTATTACATACAATTTATGCTTAGAGTATGGATATTTGTTGGTACTGTAGATTACTTTCTTTAAATGAGCTCCATGTGCCTCTTCACAAAGTTGACTCCTTCGATTGCATTGTTCATAACAATAGTTAATGTTTAACCCCTTCCCGACCGCGGATGTATCAGGTAGGTCCGACAAAAGGAGCGCTGGAAGAGAGCATGATCGCTTCAAAGCGCTCTGATGGTATTGCAGCGATGCCTCAATGTCGAGGCATCCTGCAATACCCCTCCTGACTGCCAGGCCGCCGGGTGATCACTTCCAGGTTGCCCCACGTGGTGCCTGGCAGTGAGGCAGAGCATTGGAAGCCATCAGGGGTCGAAGCACTCAATGAAGATAAATGAAATTTAAAAAATAAATAAATAAAATAATTAATTTTACTTTTTGTACCCCCCCCTCTCTGCAAATTAGGACTCCCAGGGGCCGTGTGATCGCTCTGAAAGAGCTGTCACATGGCCAAAATAGGTGTCTATAGTGCTGCCAGCAGGGGGACTGCCTGAACTGACAGACAGTCCCCCTGCTGGTGAACAAAGTTAAAATAAAAAAGTAAAGTCAATAGATGTAAAAAATTAAATATATATATATATATATATATATATATATATATATATATATATATATATATATATGTGATATATATAAGAAATCCCAAGCACTACCAAGCCTCAATAAGCAAACCAGTAACCAACCTCATGCTGATGAGTTGCATTAACAACGAAACAGCTGTCCATGAGTGGTTCACTGGTTTTGCATCTTTTCCTAAATTGTGTTCCAAGCAGTTGTATTCTGCAAACACAGATTAAAAGGAATCCATGTTTAAAATGGAATGAGGCAAAAATGTGATTCTTTGTTAAACTAATTTGCATATGCCCACCCAGAATCCTTTGCGGTTGCAACATCGCTGAAGTTTCGGGATTTCTGTGGGAGTCTTATGGCTTGACTGGTGTGCAGATTTTTGTTTAACATTGTATTAACTATGATATATATAAATATATATATATATATATATATATATATATACATATATATATACAAATATTATATCTACGAATAATATGTATATATATATATATATATATATATATATATATCTTATATATAACATCATACTAAGCGTATTTTGTTATTAATATATACATATATTAATATAAAAATACACTTAGAGTAAAATTACACACGTGTGTATATATATATATTATCAAAAAAATAAATAATTAATTTTAAAAATAAAAAAGGTATTTTAAAAAAAATTATAATTTATATATTTATATCAAAATACATGTATATATAAATAAATAAAAATAACACAAAATATACATATTTTCATATACATAATTACATAGTTTCATAAATATACACATGGACTTCAAATATATAAACATATATATATATATTTAAATTCTATGTGCATATTTATGCAATATTTTTACATAATTAAGTAATTTTATTGATTGCAATTGGGGGGACCTGTCTGACAACCCAGCAGAAAGTCCAGAGAATTTCATTTGCTAGCACTATATTTAACCCTGTAACTTTCCCTAAGACACCCTAAAACCTGTACATGGGGAGTACTTTTTTACTCTGTAGACTTCGCTGAATACAAATATTAGTGTTTCAAAACAGTAAAAAATATCACAGCAATGATATTGTCAGTGAAAGTGATGTTTTTTTAATTTCTCACACACAAATGGCACTTTCACTGATGATATCATTGTTGTAATACATTTTACTGTTTTAAAACACTAATATTTATGTTCAGCGAAATCTCCCGAGGTTTTATAGTATTTTTGAAAGTCACAGGGTTAAATATAAGGACTTTTTTCACATTGAAATTTGTCAGATTGGTTATGTTGCCTTTGAGAGAGTATGGTAGCTCAGGAATAAGAATTACCCCAATGATGGCATACCATTTGCATAAGAAGACTTCCCAAGGTATTGCAAATGGTGTATGTTCAGTCTTTTTTAGTAGCCACTTAGTCACAAACACTGGCCAAAGTAAGCGTGCATAATAGTTTTTTGCTTTTTTAATACAAACAAATATAAATGCTAACTTTGGCCAGTGTTGTGACTAAGTGACTACTAAAAAAGACTGGACATATTGAATACCCATATTGAATACCATGGGTGGTCTACTTTTCAAAAATATATGGTTTGATGGGGGAAAATTACCTTGGCTGGCTTCAAAGATGTCCCAAATAGGACATGGGTGCATGATGACCAGCTGTGAAAATTCCAAGTTGGAAAACGCACCCTCCAAATAAGGTCTTTTAGCCCCGATAGAACCCGACACACCTATACATGGATGTACTCAGAAGATGTTGCTGAACACATATTGGGGTGTTCTTTGGCAGTAACCCTTAAAGTTCTTAGCTCTTAAATGCTATGTGTGTCAAAAAAATCACCAATTTTTTATTTATTTATTTTTTTACATTTGGCATAGATTGGTGGTAAAATGGTTGCATGGAAAGAGTCAAAATATACCAAGTTTTATACCTTGGGTTGTCTTCTTTTAAAAAATATATACATGTGAAGGGTTATTCAGGGATTCCTGACAGATATCAGTGTTAGTATGTAGCTTGCATTAATAATAAAAAATAAAAATGGTTTGGAAATAGCAAAGTGCTACTTGTACTTATAGCCCTATAACTTTAAAAGTAAAAAGAAAAAAAGTGTTTTGTTTATTTTGTCATCATATTTTATAATTTTGTCATAGTAAATTATATGATATGATGAAAATAATGGTATCTTTAGAAAGACCATTTAATGGCGAGAAGAACGGCATACAGTATAATAAGCGTGGGTACAGTAAATGAGTAAGAGGGAAATTACAGTTAAACACATAAACCGCAGAAATGTAAAAAGAGCCCTGGTCCTTAACGGTAAGAAAATTGAAAAGTGGTCTGGTCATTAAGGGGTTAAGGCTCGTTTGCTCGAATTTCTGCACAGTAAATCATACACATTATTGATACTTGATATTTAGAAAAATGTTTTTATTCATGATGCTTCCACTTACCTTGGATATAAATATATCTAAGAATGGAATACATTTGTCTTTAGCTGGTTATTTACAATTTGCACTGTACATATTTATAATGTAATAATATTTTAATTTATTCATTTTTTGAATTCATAAAAACAAGAAATACATATTTCAATCCCAATAACATATGCACAGTATGGAAAGTATATGCGAGATGACAGCGTGTTCCGTATGACAGCTTTATGTGAGGTGGATGGATCAGAAGAAATAATTTTGGTGGAGAGAGATGTCATTTTAGCAAAGCTGCCAATGAGTATCAAGGTATGAAAGGAACACCATTATGTATCCTCTCTTATACTTACATATTGTAAAAATAAAAACACAACTGTATGGTACTGGGCTAATCAACTTCTGCAACTTTGTTCCAGTGTTAATTTTGTCGACTATGAATTATAGTCAAATTTTAGTGCACTAACATTTTTGAGATTTAGTCGACTAAACATTGACTAAAACAATTCAGATGACTAAAATATGACTAAAATTCAGACCAGGGCTTGGGAGAGAGACACCTAGCTGGAAGGACAAAAATAGACAGAGAGGGGTTGGAAAAGGGGCAAAAGAGACAGAGGCTTTAACTAAACCCATTAGATTTTAGGCGTGTTAACTTATGGATAGAAGTGCTGTGGTGGGCACAAAATGCATCAGATTGATTCACTCCTTCCCAATGTAAGCCTTTACCACAATGTTGTTTTAATAAAGGTTCCATTTTCTTTTTTTATTTCTTGGATTGATTCACTTTTTTTTCTCCTGTGGAGAAATCTGGTATTATTATTTCAAACGTACAGACCACTCACTTCCATGATGGGTGGTGTAGTACCGGTTGTTCAGGTTTAGTTGTTTTGGGTCTAACCTAAAATCTAGTTCTCTTCAACGTCCTCTTGAACCCTTTCGTTGCTAACATTCCATGCTCCTAATTTCTCTCTGATCCTAAAGAGTCCTTCAACGTTTACGCCCCACATTTTTTTTACTGCCTTACTTACCAATTTTTCCTTTGTTTTAGCTATCCAGGAGTTATCAGTTCACATTTTCGCATATCTGATTATGCTGTTAATTCAAAATGAGGTGGAACCAGCTATAAAACACTCTCCAGTGCCAATAAAATGTCTTCTCCTTAGGTCAACAACACTTTGCCATGCTTTTTAACTATAAATATCTTAAATTTTCCAAAAGTACATCTAGTGGACCATGTAGTCTTAAATGTTAGCCCTGCTTTTAAGAGTCCAAGACCTAATGATCTCACTGACCTATGAAACAAACTCTTTATTGACAACTAACGTCATAGCTAACCTGTCTTTCCTAATCCCTACCAGTCATTTCTTAAGACGGTATGGTACCTTCGTAGTAGCTATAGACTTTCAGAGCCGTTACCATAGCCTTGAGATCCTGTTAGTTAGAGAGGTAGACTAGACAAGCATAATTTCATTTGGCTTAATTTGGAGCAATCAGACTTATCCGGTCCAGTTCAACTGTTATGATGCTTCCAAATACAGAACATTGCCCCTGTAAAAATCCTCAACTCATTCTTTCATAAACAGATTCAGAAAAAACAAAGACATCAAAGTAGAAAGTACAGAAGCAGTAGAGAGTTTAGTAGACATAGTGGTAGAGATCATAAAAGTATCAACTGTAAAGAAGGGGGTAAAGAATTTTCTTTGGTTCCCCTTCACCTCTTTGTTGTTGTATAGAGAATAGAGATTGGTTAAAAAAGAGGAGTAGGCACTGCAAGAGAGAGACCGTGAGAAAAAGGCTGTAAAGAATGAGAGACTAGAAAGACGAGAATGGTGGACAAATATCAAAATGGATGATTACCTAGGCCAATGAAAATTCCTGAACCATTCCTGTCTATATCTCTATCTATTGGCACAATTTACCAAGTTAAAAAAATAAGGGTTCTATTGCAATTTAACAGAGTATCTCTGAAGCGTTACCATTAGTTTATTTGATCAACTCATAGTTGTTTGACACATTGCAAAGGATGGTTTCAAATAGGCAAACAATATTTCAGTTCTTTGATCTGCTAAGAAAGGACATTTTCTGGAAAGGAACCAACATGGACAATAACAAAAAAATGCTAAATATGTACTCTTTTTTCACAGCTCCCTGTTCAAGCTGTTATAAATTCAACAATCCTTGCAGAAGTTGATATCTCCAACACATTTTCAGAAACACTGAATTCTTGCTCATTAATAGTGGAAGGAAATGGCCTGGTTAACGCACCGACCCAGAAAAAGTATGTCTAATGCATTTCCTTTTAATCCTGGTGAAATAGTTAAGATTTACACATTTTAAAAGATTTGGGGGAAGATTTATCAAAGCAATTAAGCATTATTTTGGGGCAACGTGCTTAAAGTTGTGAGACATTCAATTGATTTCCATGGTGATTGCTTCATATTTAGAGTTTTGCCCATGGGTTGAAGAAGCGCAAGGATAGGGGATGATTCCCCCAGATAATCTAGTAGGGGGGATAAAGGTGGTAAGATCCTTCTCAATCATGATTCATGGTTTACTGTTTAAGAAAAAAAAAGATATTTTAAAGGAGTTAGTTATCTTCTCCACAATCTTCTCCATTACATTTAGACAACACAAAGTCTCCCTCATTATAGAATTAAAAATTATGTAATATTTTACCTTTCAATGCATGCTTCCTAGGGGGTACTTACTTGGATCTCAATTTAATAAGCTTTCCAAATGATTCAATACTGTTAGAAAAACGTTCCAAATATTTTATCTACAGAAGTCACAATTAAAGTCTATGCGATTGCTTGTAGATAAATCATTTAGATAGTTTTTCTAACAGTATTAAATCATTTGGAAAGCTTATTATATCAAGGCCATAGTATTAAATTGAATAGTATTAAAGGTTGTCTTCTCTGAATTTCTTTTGTCCCCAGAATAGCATGTCTTTGGCCTGCTAAATCTACACTTTTGTGAATCCTATTCAGAGCAACATGTAGAAAGAGATGTATTAATGTAAAACAGGGGCTATTATGGGTGGAAATGTTGAGATCATTATTTTATTTTCCATGGTGATTATTTTCCTTTTTTGCCCCAAAATAGCACTTGTTTTTTCTTTGGTAACCTTCACCAATAGTTTGTTACTTCCAAAAACAGGGGTGATAAATTGTTATCAAATTGGAGATCTACTACTGGCCACCACTGTTGATTGATCTACTGCAATTCCAAAACATTGCAAGAGTGTGGTTAGGCAAGAAATGCAGTTTGTACCAAACTATTTATTGTGTCTCATTCTATTCAAAATATAGGGAAAAGTAGAAATGTAATAGTTTAGTCCCAATGTTTGTTATTTCATAGTATGATAACAAAATAAAGTAGCCTACACTTGTTCCTGTGTGGTAGATTAGGACAATAGATCCAAGTACCAGAAATGACCACTGGACATCAGGCTACAGATTATTGATTTCAAAAGACCAAAGAAATGCCAATGGATTCAGCCTTATTGGTTGTCAGTTCTTCCATAAAAAGGGGCACAACTTGATTCTGGTACTTGATCAAAAGGTAGAAATACGTATCTGCTTTGGTTTGTGACAGATTTTTTAGAACATGCCTTGTGTTCCAATAAATATGATAAACAATACATTCTGATAGTGATATATGCACTTCTATGCTATTTTATCTAATCCGCTCCTAAGATATAACAGACAATGGATACCACATAAATTCTGTTTATTTACTTCTCCCACCCTTATTTATTAAAACAATGAACAGATAAAATAGAGAAAATTTTATAAATTTACATTATGTAGCTCTTTTAAAAAAAACTTTCCCTTTAGTACAACATACACAAAATTCTTGTTTTTTCCTAATTTATTTTATTAAAAATGGGCAGTGGTAAAATAGTTAGCATAGTCTATTCTAGTTAAATATTTTTAGAAAATCGTCATATTCAAAGATATGGAAAACCAATTGCTATTTTAGACCTATCATTATGAAAAAACTTACATAGCGGACAGGAGTTTGACGAGACCTTTAATTGATGTTAAATAGCTTTGCTGGGATTTTTATTTTTGGAGTTGTGTAGTGTTTTATGACACTGGTTATTCCTAGTTTACAACAACTGGAAATCTATAATGAAAAATTTGCTAGTTTTATAGGAGATTTGCAATTTAACTAGGCTTTAAGAAATGAATCACTCCTATTTTTTTATTTATTGTGACTTTTGTCAACTATAATTAGTTTGGAGGCATTTAAAATAGTGTAAGACTTTACAAGTTGGCAACTTTAATAATAATAATTGGACTCGTGATTAGAGTGGCTGCAAACAATGATTCAGACTATTTTTGTAAAGAGAATCAAACAAATAAAACAGTTCTTTGAATTCATGTAATTGTTTAATAGGGTACAAAGAGGCCACAATATAAGTTATGAATGTTTTATTTTCATATTATCTACTTAAGTCTACCTGGGTTTAGTATAAAATTAATAAATCATTACAGTAATCATTAATTTGTACCCTTTAAAATGTATGACACAAACATGGGACAGCCTTGCATTTTTTAATATACATGCTTATACTTAGCTAGCCATCATATGGATGTATCTCCATGCATGCAAAGTCTGTATCTGCTATGGAAAATCACAAAAAACAGGATAGTAAACTGGCTTTCAATATAATCAGACGGTATCTAAGTAAAAAACAATGCAGCTTAAATACAATTTTAAAAATATCAGAGCCAAGTAAAATAAAATGAAGACAAAATAAAATTAACATAAAGAATTATAGAAATATGTTTTATAATGAATACTTTCCTCTTCTCAGAATAGAATACAATCTATTGTAATACTATGGCAGTTAAAGGAATACACCAAGTCAAATAGCAACTACTGCGCACTGTAACGGGGATGGTGCCTGGAGTGACCTGCTACGCCTCCCCAAATTTAAATTGTCAATCCATTTTCTAAATAGCGTGACAACTTACCTGGGGTCTGCCGTGAAATGGTTAACTCTTCTTTTGAGAGTTGAAAGCTCTAAGCTAAGACCTGCCATGAAGGAGCAAACACATTAGTTGAGCGTGAGTGACAGCTAGCACCAATGCAGGAGGTTACGGAAGGCCGTCAAACCCCAGGAAAGTAGTCAAACCATTTGCAAACAGTTTGATTACTTACATTAGGGAGGTGCCAATGGACTCCATGCACCATAATAAGTTCAGAGTGCTATAGTAGTTATTGTGCTTGGAGTGTTCCTTTAAAGGCAATGTCCCTTACTGAATAGCACAGTTTAGGAATAAAATAACAAAACAGAAAAAAATAATTCAACCGAAAGAAGGTTTAGGGAAACATGGCCTTCAAAGTATCCTTAATAGGTGTGTAGCCTTTCCCTGATGAAGTGAACCTTTAATTATGATTTGCATAAGGCAGGACGTTATGTCTAACTGATACTATTTACATTATTGCCTATAAAGCGTCTCCAGTGAATGCCCAACATACAGTCACGAGAGAATCAACTTCCTTATGACCTTTGGTTTTTGAAGGGTTTTTCGCTTTCAGTGTCATCTCACATAGCATGATGACACCAAACATGTCCAGTAGTACTTCTTACAGAGAACGAGAAGCACAAGATTAGTAGAGTGGCGGCAACTGCACCTAGGCTTTATATCCCCAATGCTTCTCAATGAGAATCATTGGATTGGACAAATGTCTTCAGAACTGATGACTTAATTAGAAAATAGTCTGTCCTGGAACTGGATTAAAGGTAAGTTTAATGGCTTTCTCTAACTTTTTAAAAAAATAAAAATAAACTTAGTAAACTAAGAAACTCAAAACTCTCATGTTTGAGTATTTCTTTATTTGCACTATTATAGCATTATTAACATGTTGTGTACTCATCTGTGAAGATACTTAATATTCTTGTCTTCTATTTTACTTTCTTTATTTTTATTTTTACTTGCATCAGGGTTGTTAGTTGATCTGAGTGTTCAGTAGACTTTAATTATTCTGTTACATGCTTTTTACTTTTACAAAGTTAACATATGTCACAACAGTCACCCTACGATGCAAAGCATCTTATATATTCCATAAAATGTTTTTTAACCTTATCACCCACAACATCAGAACTTCTGGCTTCATATGTTACAATGCAGCTTTTATAATGTGTGTTCCATAATAAAACACCATTATTCCCTGCTTTCCTCAAGGATTATATAAACTTCTTGAAGCATGCTTAGCAAAGAAATGTCTCTGAGTAAATATATCTCTAATACTTCAAAATACATATCTAAACCATGTTGGACTATATTTCTCATAGCCATTCCTTCAGAAATGAGCACATGGAGCTTGTAAGCCTACCGTACATTTTGCCTTCAGATTTGGTGAAAAGTCTTCCGTCCCCCTGGCCACCACTGCTTCATATTACCATGAAGGCACTTTGCCCCATTCATGAGAGCTGGGACCATCAATTCGTCATTGCACTATAGCACCCATAGTTTACAACATGGAGGCTAACTGGGGTAGATAGATAAAACACAACCAGGGTGACCCAAGTTCACTATATTATGTTTCTTGCCCATTATTTGCAGCAGTAATATCTAATATGTTCTCGATACTCCTAGTAAATCAAACCATAGTTAGGTAAAGCAAACATGTTTTAAAATTGTAGTTGACCTTTAGAGGTGGAGCACACCATATTAACAACTGCATGTTTTTCGGAATCAACTGCAGCCTAATGATCTTTGTTTGTGGTTTTCCTTTTAGCCTTCCACCACTGATGCCCGGAGAACGATATCAAACAAGTTTTGAGATCAAACCTTTCAAAGGTGGATTAAGAACACTTCTAGTGACTTTTACCTCTGATATAATAAAGAATGTGAAGGAATCACAGAAAGTCATGATTACTGGCTCTAACTGATGGAATACATACAGAGCAGAAGGCTTGTTCATTTTATGAGTCACTATCGTTGAGATTAACAATAAACATTTGAGATTCTGTTCTGTCAATATTAATAAACTAATCATTATTTTGGACCATGGTGAAATGTGACACAGTGAGATCCAGCTGTGTGTGTGTGTGTGTGTGTAATCACCTGTGTGTCTGTGTTCTACAGAAATATTTAAATGGACCTGTAATCATTATATTTTTTGTCATTAAATGCCTATAAACTGTAAACTTTTTGTGGTTTAGTTTTCCAAACAGATTTAAAAAAAAAAAAAATGTGTTTATTCACAAAGAATTCAAAGTGACTTCAAAATGTTGCATAGTCTAAAACACTGTGGAAGTGGCTAGTGATAATATTGCTATTTCACCAATAGGTTTATAAACTGCTGAGTTCCCTTTCCATGAAAGGGTACATGAAAGAGTTTTGTAAAGTTGAGGGGTTGCCATACATATTTTTGGGACTTAACTCCTGAATATGTGTCTTGACTATAAAAAATACCTGACCGGTGTATAGTCGCCATATGGGCAGTCGGATACCAGGACAACCCTCCCACATACCTTCCCCAATAACGCACTGACACTAGTGTATATGGGAAAAATTGTCCACAGCTTTATTAAACAATCTTGAATAATCATAATAACCATATTACTTATAACTTAATAATAACAATAATAATAATAATAATAATAATAATAATAATAATAATAATAATAATCACGGTAATAACTTAACAAATAAACCTGGGTCATTGCCCCCATGCTCCGCCCTCGCATCCGAATCCTTCTGTTAATATAACAAAGGCAATGACCCCCATATAATAACACATATATATAACATATACCAACATTATTCCAACATACCAACTTAAAGTGCCAAACACAATTTAACCATGGCAGGGGTATACCCGGATACCCCTACCCCACCAGGTTCTGAGCCACCGACAGGACTCGAAACCTAGCAACCACCAAGGACCACAGTTTTCCGCTTCTGTTCGTTCATCCTAGGGAGCCTATTCCTTCTCCTTCAGCTCCCTATCCCGCCACAAGCTCAGACCTTGACCCCTTAAGCTGTCTGAGCTCCGCCACCCCTAAGAAATAGCGCCTTGTGCATTCCGTCCTGCCACCCGAGGTTCAGCAGGTCCCATCCTACTGCTGAAAGGTGAACACCGTCCGAGCGGTAGTACCCTGGCAGCGCACCCTCCAACTCACTGTGTCACACTACCACTCCCCCCAGCTTCCTCACAAAGCTTGCCATCAAGCTATTCACTTTCTTCCGGCACCTCTCGATGGCCACCGAGTCCCTAGCGTGCCTCCAACGCTGCCTCGGGATAATTTCAGACCATACTAACATCACCCCCGGAAGCAGGTCCCCCAGTTTGTTGAGGTCCTGCTTCATCCACTTCACCAACCGCCGTTGCGGCGTGAGGCCCAAATTATTGCCCCCAGCGTGGAGGACGAGCAGGTCGGGCCTATGCCCACCCTCCACCAACCGGAACAGTTTCCCGCAGACTTCCCCCCATCAAAAACCCCTGTACCCAAACCATTTCACCGCCAACTGGTCCAATGCGAAGCCCAGCTGCTGGCCTTGAGCTCGAGCTGCGGCCCTCCTTTCGGCCTAGAAGACAAATGAATGGCCCACGATCCATGCCACGCGGCCTGGGGAAGAAAGAGAAAACAGCATTTGAAAAAACACCCCCCACAATAGCCCCTTCGGGATCCCCGAAGCGGCCCGCCCTAACAATCCAACAAACCTAGCCGCACATATGACCGGAACCTCTTAGACTCCCATCTCCCAATCCGCATTACTATGTCGTCCCCCAGCCCCAACCGTGCGGCCTCCGTGGCCGCCCCAATGCGAAAGGAGTGTGTACCAAATCTATCCGCCCGGAGCCCCAGCCGTTTCAGGCTGGACCGAAAAACCCTAGTGAACTGAAAACGGGAAAGGGGTGACCCGTCAGCGTGCACCAGCAGAGATCCCCCAACCGTCGGCCTCTTGGCCAAGTATTCCACCACTGATGCCACCGGGCACAGAGGGGAGCCCGGCAGGGCCCGTAGCGTCACATCCCGGCTCGCCCCTAGGACGTCCGTCTTGGATGTGGCCAGGTGAACCACCAAGTGTCCCTTCCGAATCCGTACCCCAGAAGCCTGTAGGCCTCCGGACGATGCCCGATTGGCACTTACTAGCTCGCCAATCCTGAACGCCCCGAAGAAGGCCAACAGAAACGCCGCCCGGAACAGGGACAACTCAAGCCCGTCGAAGCAAATGTCCGGTAGCCCCCCCAACAGGTCACCCAACACCCGTACCGACACTGGGCGCCTCGTGTCCGGGAACCTACGCCCCTTCCGATAGCCCTTAAGTGCCTGCCACACGACAAAGGTTTTAGTAAGGTCCTCCTTCCCGTGCAGCTTAAACCAGAATGCCAGCGTCGCCATGGACCTGTCAACCAGTGACGGGGAAGCCCCTTTCGCCAGCAACTGACAGGTGTACCACAGGAACGCGTCCCGCAGCGCATCCCCCTCCGGCACGCCAGCCAGCCCAGCCCACGACCGCTCCCACGAACCCCAGACCTTACTGTAAGCGGCCCACGTGGCCGTTGCCAGGGAATCCTTCACAAGTCCCCCAAACAGGACGCTCCCAGTTGCCAAATCTCGTCTGGGCACTCCTAACCCGCCTCCAACGCCTCCGGTGCCACCGTCCGGAACCAAGACCACTGTAAACTAGAGAGAGCGTCAGCCACTTCGTTCAAGTACCCGGGCACATGGCGCGCGCGAAAGACTACATTCAGGGACATGCACATTAAGACAAAGCGCCGCAGCAGCCTGACCACCGGTTTTGACGCTGCCGACTGATTATTCACCGCGTGCACTACAGCCATGTTGTCCGAGAAAAAGACCACCTTTCGGTTCCGCAGATCCTCACCCCACAGAGCTAACGCAACTACTAGCGGGAACAGTTCCAGGAAAGCCAGGTTCCGCATGAGGGCGCTCGACCCCCATGCCTCCGGCCACCTTTCCGCGCACCATCTCCCACCGAAGTAGGCCCCGAAGCCCACACTGCCCGACGCATCAGTGAACAGCTCCAGTTCAACCGTCGACACCCCTCCTGCCTGAAGAACACTGTACCATTGAAATCCCGCAAGAAGGTATCCCATACGGCCAGGTCGGCCCTCATGGAGGACGACACCCGGATGAAATGGCGTGGGGAGCGCACCCCCGCCGTAGCCGCCGACAGGCTGCGGCTAAAGACCCTCCCCATGGGGATCACCCAGCAAGCGAAATTGAGCATCCCGATCAGGGACTGCAGTTGCCGCAGGGTGACTTTGCGCACCTGAGTCACTGCTGCCACCGCCCCTTTCAGACCCTGCAACTTTGCCGGCGGCAGCCGACACTCACCCTTCACCGAGTCTATCTCCAGTCCCAGGAAACTAAGGCACACCGCTGGGCCCTCAGTTTTATCCGCTGCCAGCGGGACCCCAAAGTGGCCCGCCACCCATTCGACAGTTCGCAGCAGGTGCAGGCAGGCCGGGGAGCCCGCCGGCCCCACGCAAAAGAAGTCGTCCAGATAGTGCACCACCGCACCGTTCCCCGCCTCTGTCCGCACCACCCATTCAAGAAAAGTACTGAACTTCTCGAAGTACGAGCAGGAGATGGAACAGCCCATCGGGAGGCACAAGTCCACAAAATACGCCCCTTC
Organism: Pelobates fuscus; assembly: GCF_036172605.1. Lineage (NCBI taxonomy): Eukaryota > Metazoa > Chordata > Amphibia > Anura > Pelobatidae > Pelobates > Pelobates fuscus. Next base: position 269,328,143 of record NC_086322.1, on the reverse strand, counting down.
AAAGAAACACCCCAGCAGGTGATGACAAGCCGGATGGACTGGAAGCAGCCGAAAAGCTGCCTCGATATCCACTTTCGCCATCAACGCTCCGCGCCCGGCCCTTTTCACCAGCTCGACCGCCCAGTCGAATGATGCGTGCGAGACCGAGCACAACTCCCTGTCGATACCATCATTCACCGACGCCCCCTTGGGGTAGGAGAGGTTGTGAATGAGCCTAAACTTCCCCGGTTCCTTCTTTGGGACCACCCCGAGAGGGGAATCTCTAAGGCTTCTAAACGGTGGGGCCGAGAACGGGCCCGCCATCCTACCTAACGAGACTTCTTTCCCTAACTTTTCCCGTACCACTCCAGGGAACTCCGCAACCAACTTAAGGTTGCGCCGCCCCTGCGACCCCCCCTCATCCCGGAAGGGGATAAAGAACCCTTGCCCAAAACCCGCCCGAAGTACCGCGGCGTCCACCCTGTTACCGTAGCGGCTTAGCCACGGTTCCATCGCGTCTAGCATCACCGGGGTTAATCCCCGGGGCAGGGGAAGCCCCTCCCCCCCTCCGCTCGCGGCAGTACCCCCGACAGTCCCCGACCTTCCTTTCTTGAAACATCGGTTAAGCCCGTGGGCGCCCCCGCAACCCGAGCACTCGTGCTTAAAGCGACAGGCGGTCCCCCCCCCACTTGCACTGGCCCTCGTTAAAGAGCCAGCAGAAGCCCTTTGCTGTGGCGGCCGACGAATGCATCTCTATGAGGAAAGTTCAGTATCTTCATGCAGAGGGTGAAGACACTGAATGGCAGCATTGCATAGTGTGCAGCACTGCCTCAGGAAGCACCTCAAGTAGCCATCTGAGGAGTGGCCAGTGGAGGTCTCCCTAGGCTGTAATGTAAACACTGCATTTTCTCCAAAAATACAGTGTTTACTGCAAAAAGCCTGAAGGGAATGAATATGCTCAACAGAACAAATACAACAAGGTGTAATTGTTCTGGTGACTATAGTGTCCCTGTAAGCAGGAGGTAGGTAGACAAGCAGAAAGGGGGAGCACCAGTGACACCTGGCTTGAGTGCCAAACACACTGGCAGGTCCCATTGTGGCATGACTATGTTACGGCACTCTCTGCATGGTGATAAGGTACCTAGCCTAATGTCCTACACATCCTGGGCACAGTTCCCCGATGTACCCAAAAGCAAGACACAAGGTAACAAACACAGGACAACATGATAGAACCCTGAACTGGTACTGTTCTGCTGGATTTGGAACAGCTTGTAGGCCTGGAATTTTGCTATGTGTGCAGTACTCACTTTAACTCTTGTTAGAAAGTCACTCCGACTACAGATAAGTAGCATATAGAATTCATCCAGCATGTTTGGTTGAATAAAAATATTAAAGCTGTAATTGCTGCTCTTTTTGTAAAATGGAAAAAAAACAGGACACACTCTTCACACATAAAACACTTTACCAAGATGAAGTGCTAACCAGTGTCAGGATTACCCCTGGTGCAGCCAGTGTAACCCATACACATAGGGTTACCAGATGATCGTGTATCATCAGTGGCCCTTTAACAACACAACCAGAGCCCTGTAATATCTCAGCTTGGGAGAAAGTAAGAGCCTGTCACTTCCTCCCATCTACAGAGAGTGCCGCGTGGGAGGAGAAGGCTAACAGAAGAGGTTGCATATAGGAGAGACAGCCCCTAACTCCCAACAGCTACAGCCAGCAGACTGGACCCCAGTGTAGACACCATCAAGCACCCGAAAGGTAGAAAACTGAAGGGTGGCTTTAACGTGTTAAGTTTGACCAGCACTAGAACGTGGTTTCGATTTGGGGAGGGAGAAACATGGGGACCATTTGGACTACTTACCATCCCCGGCCCCTGGTTCAGGTTTACCACATTTCACTATGTTCTAAGAGACTCTCATGACTCTCAGTTAAGATTTTGAGGTTCTGTGTTTTGAAAGGGAGTTTGTCTGATTGTCTTACACTTGGTTAAATGTATGGGAAAGTTTGGGAAACCTGTAGGATACAGGTTTCTTGGCATCAGATATTGTTTTTATTTACTGTCATTAGGGTAATGTGCTAATCTCTTCCAGGTGTAAGTAATAAATCAGTTAGTTTAAAATCTGAATGTAGTGTTTTACCTTCAGACTGCTAGGTGCCAGGAGGAAATCTATTACACTATTGTTCCCCTGGTGCATGAATGTTCTGAGTAGCTAGAACAACTTCAGCAGATGATACGCTGATATTGCCCTGGAACCAGTGAAAGGTTTAACGGTTGGTGGTTGGAGTGTGGAAGCAGACTTAAGTGGGTATATTAAGCCATGATTCTGAGACCCGCTACACCTTGTACTTTCTACCAACAGAACACATGGTTGGATTTCTTATTAGGCAGAGTAAGCACCTGCCTATAGGTGCATGTCCACAAGGGGGTGCCTGTTTTCAGCACTTGTAGACTAGAGAACCGTTTTGAAGCTTAAAGGGTTACTTCCAGCACCATGACCACTTAAGTGATTTGAAGTGGTCATAGTGCCTGTAGTCTGTGCAGCTTTCAGCTTTTAAACCCTGCACAAGAAATTAACTCCTCTGTTGCCAGAGGTGTAACTCCACCTCAAGTTGCATCAGATGAGTGTTCTGTGCTGGTAAATGTCAATTCTGTGCTACTTATGTTGCTCTCAGTCAATAAATGTTGACCGCTGCAGAAGTCGAAAGCAGGTCACTGGACCCTCTGGGTAGTATATTGTGTATTCCTAATTCATGGATCTTCTATGGAGCACTGCGGGGATCCAGGTAAGGGTGTAAACCATTAATAAGTTCATTTTCACCTTAGAATTCTGTGCCTACAGGCACCTGACATATAAATTGGACTCTGCCCTCATAATCTCCTTCCAATTAAAATTATCGATGGAGGCAGGGGCGTATTAGCCGCGAGGCTAAAACGCCGCCCCCAAATGCCCAGGGCAAATGCCTTGTTAGCCTTGCGGTTAACTGACATGCCACCTGGGCGGGCGGTCTGCTGGGCGGCGCTGGCGGGCGGCTGGCGAGGGAGCACTTCCTCTGAGCTGTCTGCTCAGCTCCCTCGCGCGCCGCAGAGTGAGGCTGGGAGCCGGAATATGACGTCATATTCCGGCTCCGCCTCCCAGCCTCACTGTGCGGCGCGCGAGGGAGCTGAGCAGACAGCTCAGAGGAAGTGCTCACTCGCCAGCCGCCCAGCAGCCACTGGACCACCAGGGAGAGAGGGAACCCACCCAGCATTCCCAAAGGTAAGGAGGCTGGGGGGGGGGGGTAAATTAAAAAAAAAAAATGTGTTAAATATGTGAGTGAGTGAGTATGTGTGTATGTCTGTTAGTGTGTGTGTGTGTTAGTGTGTGTGTGTGTGTATGTCTGTTAGTGTGTGTGTGTGTTAGTGTGTGTGTGTGTGTGTATGTCTGTTAGTGTGTGTGTTTGTGTGTGTGTGAATGCCTGTTAGTGTGTGTGTGTGTGTGTGTGAATGTCTGTGTGTGTGTGTATGTCTGTTAGTGTGTGTGTGAATGTCTGTTAGTGTGTCTGTGTATGTCAGTGTGTGTGTCTGTTAGTGTGTGTGTGTGTGTGTGTGTGAATGTCTGTTAGTGTGTCTGTGTATGTCTGTTAGTGTGTGTGTGTGTGTATGTATGTTGGTGTGTGTGTGTGTCTATGTCTGTTAGTGTGTGTGTATGTATGTCTGTTAGTGTGTATGTCTGTTAGTGTGTGTATGTATGTCTGTTAGTGTGTGTCTGTTAGTGTGTGTGTGTGTGTCTGCTAGTGCGTGTGTGTGTCTGTTAGTGTGAGTGTGTGTATGTCTGTTAGTGTGTGTGTGTGTGTGTGTGTGTGTATGTATGTCTGTTAGTGTGTGTGTGTGTGTGTGTGTGAATGTCTGTTAGTGTGTCTGTGTATGTCTGTTAGTGTGTGTGTGTATATATGTTGGTGTGTGTGTGTGTCTATGTCTGTTAGTGTGTGTGTATGTATGTCTGTTAGTGTGTATGTCTGTTAGTGTGTGTGTATGTATGTCTGTTAGTGTGTGTCTGTTAGTGCGTGTGTGTGTCTGTTAGTGCGTGTGTGTGTGTCTGTTAGTGTGAGTGTGTCTATGTCTGTTAGTGTGTGTATGTATGTCTGTTAGTGTGTGTGTGTGTATGTATGTCTGTTAGTGTGTATGTCTGTTAGTGCGTGTGTGTGTGTCTGTTAGTGTGAGTGTGTGTATGTCTGTTAGTGTGTGTGTGTGTGTGTATGTATGTCTGTTAATGTGTGTGTGTGTATGTATGTCTGTTAGTGTGTATGTCTGTTAGTGCGTGTGTGTGTCTGTTAGTGTGAGTGTGTGTGTATCTGCTAGTGAGTGTGTGTCTGTTAGTGTGTGTCTGTAAGTGAGTGTGAGTGTGTCTGTAAGTGTGTGTGTGTTTCTGTTAGCGAGTGTGTGTTTCTGTTAGCTAGTGTATGCGTATCTGTAAGTGAATGTGTGTGTGTGTATTTAGAAGGCGGGGCGGGGGAAGGGTGGGGGGGTGCGGGTGGGGGGAAGGGTTGGATGGGGGTGACGCGGGCGGGAGGGGGGCGCCTGAGTTTTGTCCTGCCTAGGGCAGCACAACACCAGGATACACCACTGTATGTATGTCTGTTAGTGTGTGTCTGTTAGTGCGTGTGTGTGTGTCTGTTAGTGTGAGTGTGTGTGTATCTGCTAGTGAGTGTGTGTATGTTAGTGTGTGTCTGTTAGTGAGTGTGAGTGTGTCTGTAAATGTGTGTGTGTTTCTGTTAGCGAGTGTGTGTTTCTGTTAGCTAGTGTATGCGTATCTGTAAGTGAATGTGTGTGTGTGTATTTAGAAGGCAGGGCGGGGGAAGGGTGGGGGTGGTGCGGGCGGGGGGAAGGGTTGGATGGGGGTGGCGCGGGCGGGAGGGGGGCGCCTGAGTTTTGTCCTGCCTAGGGCAGCACAAAACCAGGATACACCACTGGATGGAGGGAAATAAAAGTGATAAAGTGGAGTCCACACAACCAGGTTTCACTGCTCCCTATACCTAGATAAAAACATCAATAACTACAAAGCTGCCCCTTTTAAGAAATGTATACTTTCTAATTACCCAACACTGCTGTACCCATAAGCTCAAACTTTGTTTATTTGGCCCATGCTAACCTTTGAGTTTGACATGCTTGCCCCAGACCCTTACCGAAATTTTGTAAGCTAAGGGATATCTATCTATATTTAAAAAAGATATACGGTAAGGACCATATATCTAAAACATGTAATTTCCTGCTATTTTTGAATGCTAAAAAAAATAAAAATAAAATAAAAATCATTGTGAACATTTACAGAATGTATTCATTAAATGTCTCTGAATAGCAATGTATATACAAAAGTATAATTCTACACAGTGTTAATATGTTAGCTATACATTCCATATTTCAAATGTTATGCTATTTTCTTTAAAGAATATAATGAAATGAAGGGTTTATGACACGTTTCTATACACAAAAATAAAATAAAATGATACACTACAAACTTGCCCACGTGCCCATTTTTAAATAATTTGTTAATTTTACTATATATTTCAAATAATTATGTATACGTCTACACACTAAAGTTATACTTGCCTTTTATGGATCACTTGTGTTACACCACTGCCCTCTGCTGTCAGTACACAATCAGCCACTGGCATGGACAGAGGGTTAGTGAATGTGACTTCCACTTGTAACGGTGTACCCAAAACAGCTGGTCCAAGAGTCTGAAAAATCAATCCAATATACATAAGCATTTAATGTATAAGATACATTTAAACACTCTATTATTCTGTTAAGTCAATACTTCTTTAGACAAAAGCACTCGGGTGTATGTTTATATCATAAAAAAAAATATTTTCTCACCCTTCTGTGTGGTATTTTGGCATTATTCCTCATTCTCGGCTCCTCTACCAGAAACCTGGGAGTCCAAAGATTCCTAGAACTGCACTCTTTTGGACAGAAACCTCAAATATCCCACCTGGGATCTGCTGGATCCCACCTGGGATCTGCTGAAACTACTTTCCAAACTTAGGGGTAACAGTCCAGCATACTCCTCTTCCATTAAATGCATAATCTATTCTTTGCACATTCATCTATATACCTCCTTATTACTTAATCCAAATACTCTACCTTTCTCCTGGCTTACCTTGTGATCTAATGGTGTGAGAGATTCACACAAAATGTGCGAGTTGGTGGATTTTGTTTTTGATCTTCATTATTGTTTTTCCTGATACTTTTGATAAAAAAAAAATTGGTTTTAATAAAGTTACAGACGCTGATTTCCAGAGTTGCAACACTGAAGCCCAGTTGGGCATTCCTGGATCTTTATTGGATATTGGTAATACAGGAGACAGTGAACAAATTAATTTTATTGGTGGCAGCAGTAGGCTTTGACTCTTTTGGCCCACTCTCTGTTGCTGTTTGTTTCGAAGCACTGTCTGTATGAAGCTCATCATACCTTCACATTCACAACACTTTTGACAGGCTGTTCACAAACAGAATGCACTGCGAGGAAGCAGTGTCCGAAAACGTGTCACTGCTTCGATACAATCATATCAAGAATATATCACAAATGTATTTCCCAATATCAAAGATCCACCTATAATTACGAGGCAATTTGCCTCCTGATTTAAAGATGGAATAAATGTAGGTATTGGGTCTGTTGAAGTTGGTCAAAGGCTGCGACCTAAGAACTGAACGGGCTAGCTGCCAATTAAAAAAAGTCAAATCCAGGGCTTCACAGTGTGACATCTGGGGCATCATCCCTTTGCAATGACTAAGCAAGTCTTTATACCAAATTGTGACCTACTGCCTATTGTAAAGATATGTAATTGTTTGTTAGAATTTGAGTTTTCCATAGGAACCATGAAGTACGACATTCTCTTCTTACATTCTAGAAATCAGTAGATTAGATTTAAACACTGACAAATAGTCACAGATAAACAGAGCTTTGAAACACGGCTTTCTTAGTTCATGCCTAATCACAAGATTAGAGGGATAGACAGAAACAGAGTGATTGGGTGATTAGAGTGATAGACAGACACAGACAGACACACAGGACAGACAGAGAAGAATGTAACCTTTATTTCCAGGGGAGGATTCTGAAGTGTGATGTTTGCTTCGACATACAGCTCCCCCCAACCTTCAACTTGGCAGACACTGCACACTTGGATCATCTTATCAGTTGTCAGCGAGTTTTCATATTGAGAATAAAGAATTTGTAATGTGACTGGTTTTTCTACAGAGTAGAGTAATGGAAAACAAATTGTACAAAAATGTTAATGACATCCCCCACCCATAACAAAATATTTGACAAAAAATAACGCCCTTTCAAAGTCTCAAAAAAGGGATTTTCTGGGTGGTACAAAACACATGATAATCTTTAAATAGTGACTTTTGAAACTGAGCCAAGGAATCTCAAACTATGGTGTAATTGGTTGGGATAGTCACAGTGGTGGCTGTTTAATAATAATCTAAACAGTAAGCTTATAGTAAATGGCCCGTTGAAGGTGAAATGAGCATGAGTATGTTTCCACTTTTGGATTTAGCATATTATGTAGATTTCTACAAACTTGCCATTGTCCCTTCTTTTTATCACATTGGAGCTTCTGAGTCAGACTGAGCCTTTGCTCAGGAAACAGTGATTCAAATTAATAGAACCCAAATAGATAGTGGTGTTAAGGTCCCTGGCCTGGGCTTTACTATGTTTAGAATACCTTAAACTTGACAACTACAATGAGTTTGTTCTTTGATTTTTACATGAAGCGTTAGTGAGGTGCTGGGGGAAAGGTAGACCCACAGAGATCTTATGGATCTACAACTTCCATAATGCTCTCGAATGGCAAGACATCATGGACTTTTCAATTGTATAGCATCTGGAGAGCTACCATTCGTGCACCACTGCTAATGTACAAAAAACTTAGTTCATGCCCTTGGCCCTGCCTCAGCGAGTTCCCCATGCTAGACCATTAGCAGATATTGATAATGCCTTTGCTTCACACAATAATTACATTTTACCATTGTATCAGATTTTGGTTGTATGTTTGATTAATGTGCTAGCATAATGGATACATATACGGTACACAAACACATAAATAATTGGGTGTTTGTGTACCGTATATGTGCAAATAATATATATATATATATATATATATATATATATATATAGTTATAAAAAAAGTTATGGCCCCTGCAGACTACTGGTGTATTATGTTGTGCTTACTCACTGAATTGCATCCAAATTTGATATTGCAGTAATAGCAATTTTTAAGAGAATGGCTGTGCCATTGTTGCATGGAGAACTCTCAGTTTGTGTCAAACCAGTCAAAAACATAGGCTGTAGTGGTAATGGTGTTTAGAGTGGCCCTTTAAAGTGTGAGTTTAATCCATTCCAGACACCTGATAGCAACATTCCAACAACCATAACCACTAGATTTGCACCTGGCTCCCTCCCAGTCTAAATATTCAAAGCATTTGAAGCTGATCACTATCGGTCAATGAGCTAAGCCTTGCACCACAGGGCCAGTTTAGTGCTGAGAGCTCCCAGCTCTCAATGAATGAGGTGCTTGAACTGTTCCTTTAATGAGACAAGTACATAAACCTGATCACTTTGGTTTTCACATTTGATAATGATTAAGACCATTTTTTCATCTTGTGAAAACAGACATTGTCCATTATATAACAGATCAGGAAAACACCCAATTTTATTTTAGCAATATGGCTCTTTTTTCACACATGAGAAGCAAAAACATAGAATAAGAGAATAGAACAGGCCTGTTTTTAGTTTGTTGGCTGTTAAAGGGTAATCCAAAATGGACTGCTTGCTCATTGTGCATAGGGAGTACCAAGGACGAAACAATGGTCTGAGGTTACTGTATCTCTAGTGCAGAAGAAGCCAGCCTGCATTTTGGATTTGTACCTCCATTTTGTGTGGGACCAGTATGATATGCAAATGGTTTAGGTTCTCTCTGAAATGGCTCAAAATGAGCTAAAACCAGCTTGAGAACGGAGTGTGGACCCACCAAACTATTTGAGTTGTTGTCTGTTCTCAGTATTCTCTTGTCCACTGTTTTTTTTTTGTTTCCCTGTTTATCTAATATAGATAAAAATCCTCTTGGCTGTAGAGCTTGCTTATTTAGTTTTGCTTTTCAAAAATGAATCAATACCTTCATTAGGGCCCAGTTGTACTGCTACAGAATCTGAGAAAACTGTCCGTCTCACACGTTTGTTGTATACAATAGCACTTGCATTCACATTGGCAGTGACATTTTTGTTAGCCAAGGTCAAGTTCTTCAGAAACAAGGTAGCATTGATATCATCCCCTACAGTGGGGGTTCCATTGATGATTATCTTTCCAGACACCACAGGGTCACTGTTTGGAGCTATAGCAGTTTCTCCTGCAGAAGGCAAGGCTACAAATCCTACTGCTCCACTGGTTAATCTCCGAGCTTTGCTATACACCTGTCTTTCTTCTGGTGTACCTACAGAAACGGTAAAAACATATGATTTCATATTAGAATTTGAAATGATCAGTATGTTTAAGTTATCTTGTTGAAGATTTGAAGTCCAAATAATACCTTCTCTATATTTGTATTCCTGTGTGACGTTATTCATAGAGTTCATGCCAACTGCCTTAGTGCAAATAAGAGGGCCAATGGATACAGTATCTGTAGATCCTTTTGTGATACTTCCATCATTTTGTTGAATGAAAACAACCACATCTGCATTTACCGCTGCATACAGGAAGCTGGCATCGTATTTTTTATCAACATCTCCTTCTTTTATAGCATTCTGAGAAGTGGGCCCCAGTTGGAACATACCTAAACATTAGAAAATAAATTAGATGATGTATACATTTTCACCTGTAGAAAATGTCTAAAAAAAAATATATTGGTGGCAAATAAAATCCACTAACAAAGCATTTGTCCAATGAATGTCATTGACTTTTGGCTCTGCAGGCCAAACTTATTGAGTTTTTCGATATATAAGGTGCTAATGTCTAAAAAAATAAAAAAATAAAATAAAACCCAAGGAATATATGTAACAGATCCCCTATACTCCGGCTGAGTATATCGGTTGAAGAGTCTCCCTAGTCCCGCAGAGTGAAGGTGTGATATTGCTCTTGTGTTCCCAAGCATCAGCCAAAACATGATGAAGGTTTTATCTTTATCAGTATCCCCATGTAACCCCAGTTTATAAAAGTGATGCTTTCTAGCACTGTTATAAATTATCCAGGGAACTCCCCCCTGGCTGTCAATCAAACTGCCAGGGAGGATTCCTTCCTACTTCCGTTAGCTCCCTAAGGGAAGATGCAGGCATGCTCTACTTGAGTGTGCCTGCCTCCACTCCCTCCCTTACAGACCTCAGACCAGCTCGACAGCTTCATCTCTGCACATGCGACCGGGTGCATGTGCGTGCACGAACAGCCTCGCATGCACGCGTGCACGGTCCCATATACGTGTACTCAACATGTGTGCCTTTGATTGGTTATTTCTTTGTGAAAAAACTGAAAGTCTCTTCCGGGAAAAACAGGAGAGGGGCTTACAAAGGCTGCAGTCATAAGAACTGCAGCTTTTGTAAACTATTTCCTTTAAGCAAAAAAAAATGTAGTATAGCTGAATCGCCACTGGGTAAAGTTTTGACCAACCACACATGTGGCTGCTCCCCAAAATAGTTCCAGGGGAAAAGAGGTAGCGGACATGAGTTCCTATACAAATATAAACGATGGATCCCCCTGGCTCATAGAGAGTGAATGTTCTCCTTGTTCGGGAGTGTCTTTTTCCATGCATAGCTCTCTCCTGGCTTGTCTGGGAATGGAACAAGTAATGGCATGATTTTACCCGGGGTTCGCGAGTCGAAGCATCTGAAATACAGTTCCACACACTCGATGACCAAATACCTCTGCCTGCGTTGGGGAGACAAAATGGCTACCATTTACTAGAGCACGTGTGGTCAGTTTTTCGAATGGCAGCCACCCAGAGAGAGCTCTTGAGTTAGGTGTTTCTTTTGAAGTTAACGAGCCAGGGGGGTGGTCAGTGTTCGTTCAAATGAAAATACCGAACCATGGGGGAAATATTGTGTTCGGTTAAACTGGGGAAACAAAATAGGGAAACTCATCACTAAAGTCTGTTAAGATTTAGTCCATCACATCGTTTATTACAAGTTTGTTACAATATATTTACTCTAAAATGTATTTTTCTTCCAATCTTTACCAAAATTTTAACTATCACCACCAAAATAATATGTATGAGAAAAACAAAAAACAAAACCTCAAGTTACTAAAGGAACATACCTTTTTTTATGAATGTAGAGCTGCTGATTAGCTTAGAGTGTCAGCTACCTGCTCTAGCCAATCAGCTGAGCCCCTGTCTACGGTACTCTGCACTACCTGAAACTAATTTTCAGAAGCCTGGTGTCATGGGTGTATCAGAAGATCCAGTGCTGGAGGGAGCCTTTGGGGTTAAACTGTTCCAGAATTGTTTAACCCCTCATGGTAAGAGAGTGACAGAGGACCTCTTGGCACCATAACAACTTAATTTAGATGAGTTTTACTTTAAGTTCACAAAAGCAGTTAAGATAATAAGGAACAGCAATTCACTATATTTTATTAGTAATGGTCTAGTCTGACACCCACATATGTTTCAGCTGAATTGTTCCAATAACAGTGATAAAGAAAGGGAGAAACCAAATTAAGTCAGCAAAGCACCCGACAAGCAATCGCCTCGTATTCAGGGTTCTTATACTCCTGACAATATTATCAGGCACTATACTAGAAATCCTTCTTTATAATTATGTCTTTCTGATGTAAATTTACGTCTTATGGTTTTCTTGCAAGAAAACCATAAAGAGGAATCAGTTTTACCGATCTATTGAAAGTACACAAAATTGTAAAATCACATTTATAAACTTTACCAAACAGCCCCAAGATTTATCGGTCTTTTGTTTTCATTCGATCTTCTCGCTTCTTACTCACTCACCTACTCACTATCTATTACACACCAATGTTCTTTTTCTTCTTATTATTATTATTATTATCATCATTATATATCACCAATATATACGGAGCGCTTTACAGTTATAAAAGGGGGGTTTGATGAAGGCCCTGCTCAATCGATCTTATCTCCCTGTTTTCCATTTAGTTTCAACTTTATTTTAGCAGGACTGAGGGACTGTATCTGCAGCCTTAACCTCTTCAATATCAAGCACTCTTAAGCAATAGTTTGTATACCGTGGCAGAAATTGTGAAATTTTGGCATTCATTTTGAAAATATAACTGATCATGCAAAAAATATATATTTTATTAAAGGATAGTGATCATATGAAGCTGTTTTATATCAGAAAGGATCCTTTTTAAATCATAATAATAACTGAAACCACCCAAATGACCCTGCTCAAAAGTTTACATACCCCTTAATGTTTGGCCTTGTTACAGACACACAAGGTGACACACACAGGTTAAAATGGCAATTAAAGGTTAATTTTCTACACCTATGGTTTTTTAAATTGCAATTAGTGTCTGTGTATAAATAGTCAATGAGTTTGTTAGCTCTCACGTGGATTCACTGAACAGGCTAGATACTGAGATGTGGGGAGCAGAAAAGAACTGTCAAAAGTACCGTGTCACAAGGTAATTGGACTTTATAAAGATGGAAAAGGATATAAAAAGATATCCAAAGCCATGAAAATGCCAGTCAGTACTGTTCAATCACTTATTAAGAAGTGAGAAATTCTGGGATCTCTTGATACCAAGTCAAGGTGAAGTAGACCATGAAAGATTTTAGCCACAACTGCCAGAATAATTTTTCGTGATAAAAAGAAAAACCCATAGGTAACCACAGGAGAAATACAGGCTGCTCTGGAAATAGATGGTGTGGTTGTTTCAAGGAGCACAATACGACGATAATTGAAGAAAAATGAGCTGCATGGTCGAGTTACCAGAAATAAATCTTTTTTTTGCGTCTACGCCACAAAATAGCCCAGTTACATTATGCCAGACAACACCTTGACACGCCTCACAGCTTCTGGTACACCGTTATTTGAAGTGACAAGACCAAAATAGAGCTTTATGGTCACAACTATAAGCGCTATGTTTGGAGATGGGTTAACAAGGTGAAAAGCAAACCATTCCCGCTGTGAAGCATGGTGGTGGCTCACTCATGTTTTGGGAGGGGGGGGGGGGGGGGGGACTCTAAAGGCACAGGGAATCTTGTGAAAATTGATGACAAGATGAATGCAGCATGTTATCAGAAAATACTGGCAGACAATCTGCATTCTTCTGCACGAAGACTGCGCATGAGAAGCTCTTAGACTTTCCCAGCATGACAATGACCTTAAGGACGAGACCAAGTTGACCCTCCAGTGGTTACAGCAGAAAAAGGTGACGGTTCTGGAGTGGCCATCACATTGCCTGACGTTAATATCATCTAGCCACTCTGGAGATCTCAAACGTGTGATTTCATGCAAGACGACCACAGACTTTGCAAGAAAAATGGGCAGCTACACCACTTGCAAGAATTAGGAGCCCCATAAACAACTATTACAAAAGACTGCACGCTGTATATATGTATTGACTATAAAAAAATACCTTTCCTTTAACCCCTTAAGGAACAATGCATATCAGAGTTCATGACCAAGGTCTTTTTGCACTTTCATAACCCCCAACTTTGGCATCCTGTTAAAGGAACACTATAAGGTCAAGAACACAAACCTGCATTTCTGACCCTATAGTGTTAATCACCATCTAGCCGCCATGCCCCCTCCTGTCTGCAGTTGCTGCCTCTACTCCTGATCTGCCTGCTTGACTGACATCATCAGAAGTGATTATCTGAGCCAATCACAATGCTTTCCCATAGGAAAGCATTGGATTGGCTGAGACTGTCAAGGAGGAAGATCAGGGATAGAGCCAGCACAAGCCAAACACAGCCCTGACCAATCAGCATCTCCTCATAGAGATGCATTGAACTAATGCATATCTATGAGGAAAGTTCAGTATCTTCATGCAGAGGGTGGAGACACTGAATGGCAGCGTTGCATAGTGTGCAGCACTGCCTCAGGAAGCACCTCAAGTAGCCATCTGAGGAGTGGCCAGTGGAGGTCTCCCTAGGCTGTAATGTAAACACTGCATTTTCTCCAAAAAGACAGTGTTTACTGCAAAAAGCCTGAAGCGAATGAATATGCTCAACAGAACAAATACAATAAGGTGTAATTGTTCTGGTGACTATAGTGTCCCTTTAAGCAGGAGGTAGGTAGACAAGCCGAAAGGGGGTGCACCAGTGACACCTGGCTTGAGTGCCAAACACACTGGCAGGTCCCATTGTGGCATGACTATGTTACGGCATTCTCTGCATGGTGATAAGGTACCTAGCCTAATGTCCTACACATCCTGGGCACAGTTCCCCGATGTACCCAAAAGCAAGACACAAGGTAACAAACACAGGACAACATGATAGAACCCTGAACTGGTACTGTTCTGCTGGATTTGGAACAGCTTGTAGGCCTGGAATTTTGTTATGTGTGCAGTGCTCACTTTAACTCTTGTTAGAAAGTCACTCCGACTACAGAGAAGTAGCATATAGAATTCATCCAGCATGTTTGGTTGAATAAAAATATTAAAGCTGTAATTGCTGCTCTTTTTGTAAAATGGGAAAAAAAACAGGACACACTCTTCACACATAAAACACTTTACCAAGATGAAGTGCTAACCAGTGTCAGGATTACCCCTGGTGCAGCCAGTGTAACCCATACACTTAGGGTTACCAGATGATCATGTATCATCAGTGGCCCTTTAACAACACAACCGGAGCCCTGTAATATCGCAGCTTGGGAGAAAGTAAGAACCTGTCACTTCCTCCCATTTACAGAGAGAGCGCCGCATGGGAGGAGAAGGCAAAGAGAAGAGGTTGCATATGGGAGAGACAGCCCCTAACTCCCAACAGCTGCAGCCAGTAGACTGAACCCCAGTGTAGACACCATCAAGCACCCGAAAGGTAGAAAACTGAAGGGTGGCTTTAACGTGTTAAGTTTGACTAGCACTGGTTTCGATTTGGGGAGGGAGAAACATGGGCACCATTTGGACTACTTACCATCCCCGGCCCCTGGTTCAGGTTTACCACATTTCACTATGTTCTAAGAGACTCTCAGGACTCTCAGTTAAGATTTTGAGGTTCTGTGTTTTGAAAGGGAGTTTGTCTGATTGTCTTACACTTGGTTAAATGTATGGGAACGTTTGGGAAACCTGTAGGATACAGGTTTCTTGGCATCAGCTATTGTTTGTATTTACTGTCATTAGGGTAATGTGCTAATCTCTTCCAGGTGTAAGTAATAAATCAGTTATTTTAAAATCTGAATGTAGTGTTTTACCTTCAGACTGCTAGGTGCCAGGAGGAAATCTATTACACTATTGTTCCCCTGGTGCATGAATGTTCTGAGTAGCTAGAACAACTTCAGCAGATGATACGCTGATATTGCCCTGGAACCAGTGAAAGGTTTAACGGTTGGTGGTTGGAGGGTGGAAGCAGACTTAAGTGGTTATATTCAGCCATGATTCTGAGACCCGCTACACCATGTACTTTCTACCAACAGAACACATGGTTGGATATCTTATTAGGCAGAGTAAGCACCTGCCTATAGGTGCATGTCCACAAGGGGGTACCTGTTTTCAGCACTTGTAGACTAGAGAACCGTTTTGAAGCTTAAAGGGTTACTTCCAGCACCATGACCACTTAAGTGATTTGAAGTGGTCATAGTGCCTGGAGTCTGTGCAGCTTTCAGCTTTGAAACCCTGCACAAGAAATTAACTCCTCTGTTGCCAGAGGTGTAACTCCACCTCAATCTGCATCAAATGAGTGTTCTGTGCTGGTAAATGTCAATTCTGTGCTACTTATGTTGCTCTCAGTCAATAAATGTTGACCGCTGCAGAAGTCGAAAGCAGGTCACTGGACCCTCTGGGTAGTATATTGTGTATTCCTAATTCATGGATCTTCTATGGAGCACTGTGGGGATCCAGGTAAGGGTGCAAACCATTAAAGGACCACTCTAGGCACCCAGACCACTTCAGCTTAATGAAGTGGTCTGGGTGCCAGGTCCTTCTAGGGTTAACTAATTTTTTTATAAACATAGCAGTTTCAGAGAAACTGCTATGTTTATCAATTAGTTAAGCCTTCCCCTATTTCCTCTAGTGGCTGTCTCACTGACAGCCGCTAGAGGCGCTTGCGTGATTCTCACTGTGAAAATCACAGTGAGAGCACGCAAGCGTCCATAGGAAAGCATTATGAATGCTTTCCTATGTGACCGGCTGAATGCGCGCGCAGCTCTTGCCGCGCGTGCGCATTCAGCCAACAGGGAGGAACGGAGGCGGAGAGGAGGAGGAGAGCTCCCCGCCCAGCGCTGGAAAAAGGTAAGTTTTTACCCCTTTCCAGAGCCGGGCGGGAGGGGGTCCCTGAGGGTGGGGGCACCCTCAGGGCACTCTAGTGCCAGGAAAACGAGTATGCTTTCCTGGCACTAGAGTGGTCCTTTAATAAGTTCATTTTCACCTTAGAATTCTGTGTCTACAGGCACCTGACATGTAAATTGGACTCTGCCCTCATAATCTCCTTCCAATTAAAATTATCGATGGAGGGAAATGAAAGTGATAACATGGAGTCCACACAACCAGGTTTCACTGCTCCCTATACCTAGATAAAAACATCAATAACTACAAAGCCACCCCTTTTAAGAAATGTATACTTTCTAATTACCCAACACTGCTGTTCACATATATTGGATAACTGGTGAAGATATGTCGAGATCAAAAGAGAGACCATTCATAAAATAAATAGGACGCATTGTTACAGATATGCATAATAATGCAAAATGGTAACTTTATTAAAGCTTTAGAAAATTACAATTTGATAAATATAAATGCATTAGTCGATTTTGTGAATTAGGAGGTTTACTTATTATATAGTATACTGAGCACATGCATATGGACAAAATTTTACTTAGTATAACTGCTAAAAACTGTAACTGAATGGAGTAACTTGTACGAGGAACCTTCTGTGACATCAGCCTTCAGCTATATCGATAGTAGTAAAATTCGTGATCCTGTGAAACTTGTCTGCGGTGAGATTGATTAGCAGTTGCTTAGTTCCAGACATATAGGGCATAGTGTCTAATGTGACAGTAATCTTCTGTGCAGGTTCCAAAACTCCAATGCTGTGAGAATATAACAAATAATTATCACATTTCTAAATGGGGCTGTGTATGATATATTCCTCCTACACTATACATCAACTTTTGTAGGTCAAACTTCATGGGTGTAATCGAGCAGGAAGGGAGTGTCAGTGAGTGAGTGTGTGTCTGTCAGCGAGTGTGTGTTGATCAGTGTTGCGATGGTCGCGACTGGATAGTGGGCAACCTGGATGTGCACGGAGGCATGCAACGGCACGTCACATTCACACGGGATATCAATGTGCTCCACCTTCACAGGGTTTCAAGGAGTAGTGGGAGGATCCACTTTGGCACAGTGTGCGTACAGCGCCATTGCAGGTATACAGAGGCTGGACTCTGGAGTCGCATACGGACAGCGGCAATGTGAGTGGAGTCTGCTTGTTGGCTAATATTGTTTTTTTGTTGTTTTTTGTAAAACATGTTTCTGGGATTTAGTAGAGGGGGGAGGGGACTGGGATTTAGTATAGAGGGAGTGGGACTGGGTTTAAGTATAGAGACGGGGGCTGTGGATTAATAGAGGGGGGGCTTGGGTTTAGTAGAGGAGGGTGCTGGGGTTTAGAAGAGATGGATGCTGTTCTTTTTTTTTTTTTATACTGTACTTTTCAAAATAAACTCAAACTTTGTTTAGTTGGCCCGTGCTAACCTTTGAGTTTGACATGCTTGCCCCAGACCCTTACCGAAATATTGTAAGCTAATGGGTATCTATCTATATTTAAACAAGATATACGATAAGGACAATATATCTAAAACATGTAATGTCCTGATATTTTTGAATGCTAAAAAAAAAAAACAAATAAAAAAATAATTGTGAACATTTACAGAATGTATTCATTAAATGTCTCTGAATAGCAATGTATATACAAAAGTATAATTCTACAGTGTTCCATATTTCTTTAAATAATATAATGAAGTGAATGATTTATGACACGTTTCTATACACAAAAATAAAATAAAATGATACACTACAAACTTGCCCACGTACCCATTTTTAAATCATTTGTTAATTTTACTATATTTTTTCTTAAATAATTATGTATACGTCTACCCATTAAAGTTATACTTGCCTTTTATGGATCACTTGTGTTACACCACTGCCCTCTGCTGTCAGCACACAATCAGCTACTGGCATGGAGAGAGGGTTAGTGAATGTGACTTCCACTTGTAACGGTGTACCCAAAACAGCTGGTCCAAGAGTCTGAAAAATCAATCCAATATACATAAGCATTTAATGTATAAGATACATTTAAACACTCTATTATTCTGTTAAGTCAATACTTCTTTGGACAAAAGCACTCGGGTGTATGTTTATATCATGTTTTTTTTATTTTCTCACCCTTCTGTGTGGTATTTTGGCATTATTCCTCATTCTCGGCTCCTCTACCAGAGACCTGGGAGTCCAAAGATTCCTAGAACTGCACTCTTTTGGACAGAAACCTCAGATATCCCACCTGGGATCTGCTGGATCCCTCCTGGGATCTGCTGAAACTACTTTCCAAACTTAGGGGTAACAGTCCAGCATACTCCTCTTCCCCTAAATACATCATCTATTCTTTGCACATTCATCTATATACCTCCTTATTACTTAACCCAAATCCTCTACCTTCTTCCTGGCTTACCTTGTGATCTAATGGTGTGAGAGATTCACACAAAATGTGTGAGTTGGTGGATTTTGTTATTGATCTTTATTATTGATACTTTTGATTAAACAAAAAATTGGTTTTAATAAAGTTACATACGTTGATTTCCAGAGTTGCCACACTGAAGCCCAGTTGGGCATTCCTGGATATTAATTGGATATTGGTAATACAGGAGACAGTGAACAAATTCATTTTATTGGTGGCAGCAGTAGGCTGTGACTCTTTTGGCCCACTCTCTGTTGCTGTTTGTTTTGAAGCACTGTCTGTATGAAGCTCATCATACCTTCACATTCACAACACTTTTGACAGGCTGTGCACAAACAGAGTACACTGTGAGGAAGCAGTGTCCGAAAACGTGTCACTGCTTCGATACAATCATATCAAGGATATCACAAATGTATTTCCCAATATCATAGATCCACCTATAATTACGAGGCAATTTGCCTCCTGATTTAAAGATGGAATAAATGTAGGTATTGGGTCTGTTGAAGTTGGTCAAAGGCTGTGACCTAAGAACTGAACGGGCTAGCTGCCAATTAAAAAAAGTCAAATCCAGGGCTAACAGTGTGACATCTTGGGCATCATCCCTTTGCAATGACTAAGCAAGTCTTTATACCAAATTGTGACCTACTGCCTATTGTAAAGATATGTAATTGTTTGTTAGAATTTGAGTTTTCCATAGGAACCATGAAGTATGACATTCTCTTCTTACATTCTAGAAATCAGTAGATTAGATTTAAACACTGACAAATAGTCACAGATAAACAGAGCTTTGAAACACGGCTTTCTTAGTTCATGCCTAATCACAAGATTAGAGGGATAGACAGAAACAGAGTGATTGGGTGATTAGAGTGATGGACAGACACAGACAGACACACAGGACAGACAGAGAAGAATGTAACCTTTATTTCCAGGGGAGGATTCTGAAGTGTGATGTTTGCTTCGACATACAGCTCCCCCCAACCTTCAACTTGGCAGACACTGCACACTTGGATCATCTTATCAGTTGTCAGCGAGTTTTCATATTGAGAATAAAGAATTTGTAATGTGACTGGTTTTTCTACAGAGTAGAGTAATGGAAAACAAATTGTACAAAAATGTTAATGACATCCCCCACCCATAACAAAATATTTGACAAAAAATAACGCCCTTTCAAAGTCTCAAAAAAAGGCATTTTCTGGGTGGTACAAAACACATGTTTATCTTTAACTAGTGACTTTTGGAACTGAGCCAAGGAATCTCAAACTATGGTGTAATTGGTTGGGATAGTCACAGTGCAGGCTGTTTAATAATAATCTAAACAGTAAGCTTATAGTAAATGGCCCGTTGAAGGTGAAATGAGCATGAGTATGTTTCCACTTTTGGATTTAGCATATTATGTAGATTTCTACAAACTTGCCATTGTCCCTTCTGACATTTTTATCACATTGGAGCTTCTGTGTCAGACTGAGCCTTTGCTCAGGAAACAGGGATTCAAATTAATAGAACCCAAATAGATAGTGGTGTTAAGGTCCCTGGCCTGGGCTTTCCTATGTTTAGAATACCTTAAACTTGACAACTACAATGAGCTTGTTCTTTGATTTTTACATGATGCGTTAGTGAGGTGCTGGGGGAAAGGTAGACCCACAGAGATCTTATGGATCTACAACTTCCATAATGCTCTCGAATGGCAAGACATCATGGACTTTTCAGTTGTATAGCATCTGGAGAGCTACCATTCGTGCACCACTGCTAATATACAAAAAACTTAGTTTATGCCCTTGGCCCTGCCTCAGCGAGTTCCCCATACTAGACCATTAGTAGATATTGATAATGCCTTTGCCTCACACAATAATTATATTTTATCATTGTATCAAATTTTGGTTCTATGTGTGATTACTGTGCTAGCATAATGGATACATAAATAATTGGGTGTCTGTGTACAGTATATGTGCAAATATATATATATATATATATATATATATATATATATATATATATATACATACATACTTATAACATTTTTTTATATACTTTATGTTTTTTAAATTATGCTATTGTAATTATTACAGATAAAAATCATTATGTACATTTCATGAAACACTGACATAAAATATTCTTGATGTTCATAGCTATTTTTAAGAGAATGGCTGTGCCATTGTTGCCTGGAGAACTCTCAGTTTGTGTCAAACCAGTAAAAAACATAGGTGGTAGTGGTTATGGTGTTTAGAGTGCCCCTTTAAGGCGTGAGCTTAATCCATTCCAGACACCTTATAGCAACATTCCAACAACCATAACCACTAGATTTGCATTGGCTCCCTCCCAGTCTAAATATTCAAAGCATTTGCAGCTGCTCGCTATCGGTCAATGAGCTAAGTCTTACACCACAGAGCCAGTTTAGTGCTGAGTGCTCCCAGCTCTTAATGCATGAGGTGCTTGAACTGTTCCTTTAACCCCTTAAGGACACATGACGTGTGTGACACGTCATGATTCCATTTTATTCCAGAAGTTTGGTCCTTAAGGGGTTAATGAGACAAGTACATAAACCTGATCACATTGGTTTTCACATTTGATAATGATTAAGACAATTTTTTCATCTTGTGAAAACAGACATTGTCCATTATATAACAGAACAGGAAAACAGCCAATTTTATTTTAGCAATATGGCTCTTTTTCCGCACATGAGAAGCAAAAACATAGAATAAGAGAATAGAACAGGCCTGTTTTTAGTTTGTTTGCTCTTCCTGAGATTAAAGGGTAATCCAAAATGGACCGCTTGCTCATTGTGCCTATACCTCTCTGGCGAGGTGTACCAAGGCTGAAACGATGGTCTAATGTATCTCTAGTGCAGAAGGAGCCAGCCTGCATTTTGGATTTGTACCGCCATTTTGTGTGGGACCAGTATCATATGCAAATGGTTTAGGTTCTCTCTGAAATGGCTCAAAATGAGCTAAAACCAGCTTGAGAACTGAGTGTGGACCCACCAAACTATTTGAGTTGTTGTCTGTTCTCAGTATTCTCTTGTCCACTGTTTTTTTTTTTTTTTATCTCCCTGTTTATCTAATATAGGTAAAAGTCCTCTTGTAGAGCTTGCTTATTTAGTTTTGCTTTTCCAAAATGAATTAATACCTTCATTAGGGCCCAGTTGTACTGCTACAGAATCTGAGAAAACTGTCCTTCTCACACGTTTGTTGTATACAATAGCACTTGCATTCACATTGGCAGTGACATTTTTGTTAGCCAAGGTCAAGTTCTTCAGAAACAAGGTAGCATTGATATCATCCCCTATAGTGGGGGTTCCATTGAGGATTATCTTTCCAGACACAACAGGGTCACTGTTTGGAGCTGTAGCAGTTTCTCCTGCAGAAGACAAGGCTACAAATCCTACTGCTCCACTGGTTAAACTCCGAGCTTTGCTATACACCTGTCTTTCTTCTGGTGTACCTACAGAAACGGTAAAAACATATGATTTCATATTAGAATTTGAAATGATCAGTATGTTTACGTTAGATTGTTGAAGATTTGAAGTCCAAATAATACCTTCTCTATATTTGTATTCCTGTGTGACGTTATTCATGGAATTCATGCCAACTGCTTTAGTGCAAATAAGAGGGCCAATGGATACAGTATCTGTAGATCCTTTTGTGATACTTCCATCATTTTGTTGAATGAAAACAACCACATCTGCATTTACCTCTGCATACAGGAAGCTGGTATCGTATTTTTTATCAACATCTCCTTCTTTTATAGCATTCTGAGAAGTGGGCCCCAGTTGGAACATACCTAAACATTAGAAAATAAATTAGACGATGTACACATTTCCACCTGTAGAAAATTTCTAAAAAGAAATATATTGGTGGCAAATAAAATCCACTTGCTAACAAAGCATTTGTCCAATGAATGTCATTGACTTTTGGCTCTGCAGGCCAAAATTATTGTTACATATTGAGAAGAACAGTCAGAGTTTTTCGATATAAGGTGCTAGTGTCTAAAAAAATAAATAAAATAAATAAAACCCAAGGAATATATGTAACAGATCCCCTATACTCCGGCTGAGTATATCCGTTGAAGAGTCTCCCTAGTCCCGCAGAGTGAAGGTGTGATATTGCTCTTGTGTTCCCAAGCATCAGCCAAAACATGATGAAGGTTTTATCTTCATCAGTATCCTCATTTAACCCCAGTTTATAAAAGTGCTGATTTCTAGCACTGTTATAAATTAACCAGGGAACTCCAGGGAGGATTCCTTCCTACTTCCGTTAGCTCCCTGAGCTAAGGGAAGATGCAGGCATGCTCTACTTGAGTGTGACCTGCCTCCCCTCCCTCCCCTCCCTCCCTCACAGACTTCAGACCAGCTTGACAACTTAATCCCTGCACATGCGACTGGGTGCATGCGCGCTCGCGCGAACAGCCTCGCATGCACACGTGCAGGTCCCATATACGTGCACTCAACATGCGTTCCTTTGATTGGTTATTTCTTTGTGAAGAAATTGAAAGTCTCTTGCAGGAAAAAAGGAGAGGGGCTTACAAAGGCTGCAGTCACAAGAACTGCAGCTTTTGTAAACTATTTCCTTTAAAAAAAAAAAAAATGTAGTATAGCCGATTCGCCACCAGGGTAAGGTTTTGACCAACCGAACATGTGGCTGCTCCCCAAAATAGTTCCAGGGGTCAAAGAGGTAGCGGCTGGGAGTTCCTATACAAATATAAACGACGGATCCCCCTGGCTCATAGGGAGTGAATGTTCTCCTTGTTCGGGAGTGTCTTTTTCCATGCATAGGTCTGCGTCTGGCTTGTCTGGGAATGGAACAGGCAATTGTATGATTTCCCCAGGGTTCGCGAGTCGAAGCATCTGAAATACAGTTCCACACACTCGATGACTAAATACCTCTGCCTGCGTTGGGGAGACAAAATGGCTACCATTTACTCGAGCACGTGTGGTCAGTTTTTCAAATGGCAGCCACCCAGAGAGAGCTATTGAGTTAGGTGTTTCTTTTGAAGTTAACGAGCCAGGGGGGTGGTCAGTGTTCAGTCAAATGAAAATACCGAACCAAGGGGGAAATATTGTGTTCGGTTAAACTGGGGAGACGAAATAGGAAAGCTCTTCACTAAAGTCTGTTAAGATTTAGTCCATCATATAGTTTATTACAAGTTTGTTACAATATATTTACTCTAAAATTAATTTTTCTTCCAATCTTTACCAAAATTTTAACTGTCACCACCAAAATTATATGTATAAGGAAAACAAAAAACAAAACCTCAAGTTACTAAAGGAACATACCTTTTTATTAATGGAGAGCTGCTGATTGGCTTAGAGTGTCAGCTAACTGCTCTAGCCAATCAGCTGAGCCCCTGTCTACGGTACTCTGTACTACCTGAAACTAATTTTCAGAAGCCTGGTGCCATGGGTGTATCAGAAGATCCAGTGCTGGAGGGAGCCTTTGGAGTTAAACTGTTCCAGAATTGTTTAACCCCTCATGGTAAGAGTCACAGAGGACCTCTTGGCACCATAACAACTTAATTTAGATGAGTTTTACTTTAAGTTCACAAAAGCAGTTAAAATAATAAGGAACAGCAATTCACTACATCACTACTAGCGAGCACTAGTAGTTCCTATTTCAGTTCCTATATTCAGAGGCCATTTGTAATAGTAAAATATGTAATTTCATCATATCTCCACTAGGGGGTGTACACTGCATCCAAAAATGCAATCCCACAATAGACAGAGTGATTTTCCCTATATTTTATTAGTAATGGTCTAGTCTGACACCCACATATGTTTCAGCTGAATTGTTCCAATAACACTGATAAAGAAAGGGAGAAACCAAATTAAGTCAGCAAAGCACCCGACAAGCAATCGCCTCGTATTCAGGGTTCTTACACTCCTGACAATATTATCAGGCACTATACTAGAAATCCTTCTTTATAATTATGTCTTTCTGGTGTCAATTTACGTCTTTTATGTTTTTCTTGCAAGAAAACCATAAAGAGGAATCAGTTTTACCGATTTTCCTGCATCTATTGAAAGTACACAAAATTGTAAAACTACATTCACATTTATAAACTTTACCAAACAGCCCCAAGCTTTATCGGTCTTTTGTTTTCATTCGATTTTCTCGCTTCTTACTCACTCACCTACCCACTATCTATTACACACCAATGTTCTTCTTCTTATTATTATTATTATCATCATCATTATATATCACCAATATATACGGAGCGCTTTACAGTTACAGTTAAAAGGGGGATTTGATAAAGGCCCTGCTCAATTGATCTTATCTCCCTGTTTTCCATTTATTTTCCACTTTATTTTAGCAGGACTGAGGAACTGTATCTGCAGCCTTAACCTCTTCAATATCAAGCACTCTTAAGCAAATAGATTGCATACCGTGGCAGAAATTGTGAAATGTTGGCATTCATTTTGATAATATGACTGATCATGCAAAAAATATATATTTTATTGAAGGATAGTGATCATATGAAGCTGTTTTATATCAGAAAGGATCCTTTTTAAATTATAATGATAATAGAAACAAGCCAAATGGTCAAAAGTTTACATACCCCTCAATGTTTGGCCTTGTTACAGACACACAAGGTGACACACACAGGTTAAAATGGCAATTAAAGGTTAATTTTCTACACCTATGGCTTTTTAAATTGCAATTAGTGTCTGTGTATAAATAGTCAATGAGTTTGTTAGCTTCAACGTGAATGCCCTGAGCAGGCTAGATACTGAGTCGTGGGGAGCAGAAATGAACTGTCAAAAGTCCCGTGTCACAAGGTAATGGGACTTTATAAAGATGGAAAAGGATATAAAAAGATATCTTAAGCCATGAAAATGCCAGTCAGTACTATTCAATCACTTATTAAGAAGTGGGAAAATCTGTTTGTTTTTTTTATACCAAGTCAAGCTGAGGTAAACCAAGAAAGATTTTAGCCACAACTGCCAGAAGAATTTTTTGTGATACAAAGAAAAACCCACAGGTAACCTCAGGAGAAATACAGGCTGCTCTGGAAAAAGACGGTGTGGTTGTTTCAAGGAGCACAATACGACGATACTTGAAGAAAAATGAGCTGCATGATCGAGTTACCAGAAATAAGTCTTTTTTGGGCCTACGCTACACAATAGCCCAGTTACAATATGCCAGACAACACCTTGACACACCTCACAGCTTCTGGCACACTGTTATTTGGAGTGACGAGACCAAAATAGAGCTTTATGATCACTACCATAAGCACTATGTTTGGAGATGGGTCAACAAGGCCTATAGTGGAATGCATACCATTCCCGCTGTGAAGCATGGTGGTGGCTTACTCATGTTTTTTTTTTTTTTTGGGGGGGGGGGGGGGGGTGAGCTCTAAAGGCATGGGGAATCTTGTGAAAATTGAGGAGAAGATGAATGCAGTATGTTATCAGAAAATACTGGCAGACAATCTTATGCACGAAGACTGCGCATGAGTAGCTCTTAGACTTTCCAGCATGACAATGACCTTATGGACGAGACCAAGTTGACCCTCCAATGGTTAGAGCAGGAAAAGGTGAAGGTTCTGGAGTAGCCATCACATTCTCCTGACCTTAATATCATCGAGCCACTCTGGAGATCTCAAACATGCGGTTCATGCAAGACGACCACAGACTTTGCAAGACCTGGAGGCATTTTGCCAAGAACAATGGGCAGCTACACCACTTGCAAGAATTAGGGGCCTCATAGACAACTATTACAAAAGACTGCACGTGGTCATTGATGCTAAATGGAGCAATGCACAGTATTAAGAACTAAGGGTATGCAGACTTATGAAAAAGGGACCTTTTTTTTTGTTTGTTGCAATGTTTTGGTTTATGATTGTGCCATTCTGTTATAACCTACTGTTAAATAATACAATAAATGTGTTTTGCCTGCTTTATAGACTAAATATAAGTTTGCAAAGCAAATGAAATGTAAAAACACATTTTGGTAGTGAATGGTTTAAATGCTGTCCCAAAATTGACTCAGGACTTATACAACAATAACACTCTGGCCAAAAGTAACATTGAGCGTGCTGACCAGGATTGCTGTGGAGCAAACTGATGCATAAACCCACTAATGCTCTGTTCTCTACATACCTCCAAATAGTGGGAGATATGAGAAAGGTCTTTCTTCTTGAGAGGAAGGAAGGTAGGAGCATGCAAATTAAAAGGAACTGTCACTCAAATTTCTCCTAATCTCCTTTACTAATAGTGTACAAAAATAAGGAAAATTAGGAGTGGGTAGCTGCACAAAATAAGAGACGTGACGGATGCTGGCCAGCCACCTTTATATATTTAGATTTGCAATGCTTTGGTGTAACCATCCGATTGCTGCCATAGTTTTTCATGTAACACTTTGTAATACCTTTTGAAGAAATTTCCTAAATGAATAAATTCTCACTCTTGCAACATAAGTGTGCCTTACCATCACTCTTTTCCTGTGGAGTCGAATCCCAGATTTGCCATCCACTATATTTGGCATCAAGGTCGCTTCTTTGAAACCAGCTTTCATTCCAGCAGTGGAAATTCCTGGATAAAAAGAAAAACAAAAAAAAATATCTTCAGATATCAATTAATGCTATTTTTATTTTCTCGTTATAACAATTTAACTAGAATGCTGCTGTGGTTTGACAGTTCGAGTGCTGTTGTCATAGCAATGTGTTGGATTGCTCACAACCATTCCTCTTCAACCTATTTTTCCTGTAAGTTTTCTTGTAATTGTCCTATTTATAGTTACATCCCCTTTCCCATAATATTGTAAAGCGCTACGGAATCTGTTGGCGCTATATAAATGGCAATAATAATAATAACCAAACGCCAAACGGTCGTGTGAATTCGTGCCATAAGAACACAATGGCATGGATGGAGTTTGCAAAAATCCTTGCAATAAAAATATTCTCATAATCGGGCATTCTTTTTAAACTAGCCTAGTCCATTCTGACAGATTAATAAGACTCATCTTATTTCCTTTTTACTATATTTTCTATGTCAGTGCTCTCTCAAATTACCTATTAAGTATTGATTTACAATAGCCGTGTTAAAAGGATCTATTGGAAAAATAAATTAATATAAAATTACGGTTGAGTTTAGTTCATGTGACTCCTTCAAAGATGTTATTATATCCATATTCAGATAAATTATAAAAGAGAGGATTACCTAAGAAGCATATTGTCTAATGTCTAATGCCCTTGTGGTCTTCAAGAAACATTGCAAGCAATATAACCACTAGAGCCCAACAATGTAGTGACTATGGTGCAGGAGACTACTGACTCTCTCCTAGAGTAATTTCTGCTAAATGACTTTCTTTAATCACTACGCTAGGCCATACTTTCAGATGTAGCATGAGGAAATACTGACACCTACTGGATAAACTGCAATTTGCAGGCTATCATTTCAAATCACTTTACATTTCAAACTTTTCACTAGCTACAGTGTTTCAATGCAAGCACGCACGGTGTATCTTGAATTAAAGTAGCTCTACAGTAAATTTTATTAACAAGTTACATTTGGATAAATATTTCAAGATCAAAATATATATAAATAATATATTTAACGTTAAACTTTATATAAATATCTTATTGACTAAAACTTGCTAGGTTTTCTAGTGGAAATGATAAACTGTAGATCATACCTCTGAAGTCTAACTGGCCAGTCCTCTGCCATTATAATCTAAATCATTGTGTTAATCAGTGGTGTATCCTGGTTTTGTGCTGCCCTAGGCAGGACAAAACTCAGGCGCCCCCCCTCCCCCCGCGCCACCCCCACCCAACCTTTCCCCCCGCCCCGCATTCTAAATACACACACACACACACATTCACTGACAGATACGCATACACTAGCTAACAGAAACACACACACACACACCAACAGACACACTCACACTCAGTAACAGACAAACACACTCACTAACAGACAAACACTCACTCACTAGCAGACACAAACTAGCAGACACACACTCACTAGCAGACACAAACTAGCAGACACACACACTCCCTAACATACACACACACACACTAACAGACACACACAGTCATACACACACACACACACTAACAGACACAAACACTAACAGACTCAGACACAAACACTAACAGACTCAGACACACACTAACAGACACACACACACTAACAGACACACACACTAACAGACACACACACACTAACAGACAGAAACACTAACAGACACAAACACTAACAGACACACACACTAACAGACACACACACTAACAGACACACACACTAACAGACACAGACACTAACAGACACAGACACACACTAACAGACACAGACACACACTAACAGACACAGACACACACTAACAGACACAGACACACACTAACAGACACAGACACACACTCACCCACCCACATTAACACATTTTTTATTTATTTATTTTTAACACATTTTGTTTTTATTTAACACCCCCCCCCCCCCAGCCTCCTTACCTTTGGGAATGCTGGGAGGGGGGTGTCTCTTCTTCCCTGGTGGTCCAGTGGCTGCTGGGCGATCGGGCGGGCGGCCGGCCAGCGAGGGAGCACTTCCCCTGACGTCATATTCCGGCTCCGCCTCCCAGCCTCACTCTGCGGCTGGCGAGGGAGCTGAGCAGACAGCTCAGGGGAAGTGCTCCCTCGCCGGCCGGCCGCCCGCCCGCCCAGCAGTGCCGCCCGATCGCCCAGCAGCCCGCTGGCATGTTTGTTAGCCGCAAGGCTAACAAGACATTTGCCTTGGGCATTTGGGGGCGGCTTTTTTTGCCGCCCCATGGAAAATGCCGCCCAAGGCAAATGCCTTGTTTGCCTCGCGGCTAATACGCCCCTGGTGTTAATGCAGCCCTAGCCACACCTCCACTGCATGTGACTTGCACAGTCTCCCTATACATTTCCTGTAAAGAGAGATCTAATGTTTAAAAGTCCTTAATTTATACGTTCCTGTCTCCTGCTCTGTTAATAGCCTTCTATAGCCTGCAGGAGCATCCTATGTGTGACTAAAGTTATAAATAAGAGAGCAGGAAATACGAATGTCTCACGTAAACACACTGTGCTGTCAGATATGATTGAAAATTAAACATTTGTTTCAGTCACAGCCAGGGAAGGTGTGGCTAGGGCTGTATAAATAAAAACAAAGTGATTTAACTCCGGAATGGCAGATAATTGAACAGTGAGACTGCGGAGGCATTATCTATACACCAAACTGCTGCATTAAGCTAAATGTTTTTTTGATGCTTAGAGTATTCCTTTAACTCTTTGCCAGTAAGGAGTTAGTAAGTCACATAAGTCTAATAAATATTAATTAAATGGCAAACAGAAGCCTAAACCATAATGTAGTCTCTCAGTATTATTATTTTAGCTAGGCTTTCCTCCTAGATGTAAGTAATTTATCACCTATCATATACAGCACACTGAGACTGCTTCCAACTAACAAATAATTAATTTTCAGTAGATAAAATCATAACCTTAACACATTAACACATTTGTGTTGATTATGAGCTGTAAAAAACTTAAATATATGCTGTAATACATGAAAGGCGATCTGTCAGATATCGAGTTTTTAGAGGAATTTCCTACCTCGTACTCTAACTCATACCTCGGTGTGGAATTTTTAATTGTAATGCTGCTACTCAGATATTTACCGGGTTGAGAGCACTGATGGGAAATTTGTAACTTACTTTAAAGTTGGGTTGTCAGTTACAGCATTTATAAAATATGTGACTGTCCTGTCCAAGATAGGACCATTTGCAACAATGATTTCACATTAGTGTAGATGCAAAATGATCAACTGCTAGTTCACAAAAATGTGTAGGCATTTTCACATTAACATTCTTAACATTGAATTAGGTTTCCATTTTAAAGCAGTAAAACAGTTTTCAATTTACACATATCTAATTCGTGTGTAAAAAAAAAAAAGTTAAAAACTGCAAATTCTTAAAGCAACCCTCCAAGCATATTAAACGCTAAAGCTTGCTGGTGCACCATCATTGTAAGCAGTCCTACTGCTTTAGAAAGCTTTGACTTCTTGCCTGGGGTTCATTTAGACATCACTCCCCACCTCCACTAGATATTATGAAGAAGTCAGAAGCTGGAGCTTCCTTTAGCTCTCCTGAGCTAAGCTGTACAATATAGGGCTATATCATTGGCTGAGAGTGTCGGCTGATCAATGAGCTAACCCCTGGCTTAGCTAAGACAGAGATCTTCAGACTTTCTGGATGAGGTAGTGGAGGTGGAGAATGGTACCTAACTGTATAAAAATAGTTAGACTCTTTACATCCAGGGGGTGACCTCAGGGCACTTCTGGCACCAGTGGCGAAACTAATGTAGCGAAGGCCCTGGTGCAAGTATTTTTATGTACTCTAGCCATTGGAATGCAGTGGTGTACTTCTATGTAATGTTTGCATTTGAATGCAGGGGTGCGTTTGTATATAGTGTTAACTTTTAAGGTGTACATTTGTGTGTAGTGTTGCTGTTTGAATGAAGGGTGTGTTTCTATATAATTTTAGTGTTTGACTGCAGGCATGTGATTGCTGGGATGCATGCACATACACACATACACATTGAAACAAGTACACAGATACACACACTGACACATTGATACACACACACCTATACGCCCACTCAAACACATGCTGACAGACACACAGATACACACATAAAAACACACTGACATACATATATACATACACTCACACACACACACACACACACTCAGATACACGCACATCCAAATTGGATATTATCTGCCTCCTCCTCTTCTCCTCCCTTTATGGGCTCTCTATATGCATCTGGTAGGAAGTGACAAGCACTCACAGCAGTGCACTGGCCGATGATATTACAGAGGTCTGTCAGCTGTTAAAAGGCCCGCTGAACCCGACCGGGCCCTTGTTAAGAAATATTCATTGTGTAGCTTTAAGTGCATAGGCCACCCAATGGGCCCCCAGAGCATGTGGGCCCAGTTGCAGCCACACTGGCTGGCTGGCACCATGACCACTACAGTGTGATGTAGTGGTTATAATGCTTAAAGTGTTCTTTTACTTGTATTTAAAAATGCATTTATTCTATGATTAAAGGGTTATTTCATTTTTAAAAAAACTGTGCTTTAAGAAAACAATGCTTTCGGTTCGAGTAAGCCTTGCTGTGCTGGTCCATTCAGTCTGACTCATGTGCTGAAATAAAAAAAAAATGCATAAACTTATCTCTATTGCAAGTTCTTTCCTCAGCCTGATCCTCCTTTGATGACTTCACACTCTCTATTTGCCTGGGAGGGATGTTGGTGGGCAGCATGGGAGTGGGAGGTTATGCCATTATTGACTGTCTTTCACCAGTATGTAGCCCCACGGAGCAAGCACAGCGTAGGGAATGAGGGCCTTGATAGGGCTAGAAGGCAGGCTTAGGTGGACATGGCAGAGGGTTGGTAGGTAGGGTTAGGGTAGGGCTAGTATATATAGGCCTGCCATTTTGATCAGTGTCACATTTAATTAACTCCCCAGTCTTAGTTGGTCCTTTCCTCCCTCTCTTGGTAAGGTGGTTTACTTTTCAGCCTTGTTTGATAACAGCAACAGGGTAGGTGAGGGGAGGGCCAGGGAGAAAATCATCTCTGGTTTAGTTAAGAAGAGTTAGGGAAGTTGGTTGGTTATAATGTTGGTATAATGTTGGTGGGTTTCGAACCCCTCAGTGACTCAGAACCTTGGTGAGTGTAGGGGTATCTGGATATACCCCTACCAGGATGCTGTTAATAATTATGTTGCACTTTATTTGTTTATATTTGTATGGCTTTACATTATTAGAATAATGTTTACAGTAAGGATCATTAAGTTTATTCATGACATGCGGGATATGTTTTGCTGATGTATGCCTGGGCACTTTTTAGTATGTTTAATTTTGATGTCAGAAGTTATCAAAAAAAAAGCTTTAGACATATTGACCCTAAATTCAGTGTCAGTGTTTGATTGGCGGGGTGTGGGTCTGGGTTGGAGGTATACAATTCCACCTTCCCATATGGCAACAATGCACCTGTTATGCTGTGCAAATAGGCTCTAACTGTTAGCGTTACAATGACTAAAAGCTCACAGCATTGGAACAAAGCATGACCACAATCACTGTCTGAACATATCAGCTGAGCACAACTTCGACTTCTCCTGCGGGATATGCCCAGAGGGAAATAGGTAAATTGTCAAAGCGTACAAAAACAGCTTAGATCTTAGCGTGTGATGGCAATATGGCACTACTATCACCATATCTACTACAACTGGCTTTTCCTGGTTTCTGGTGGTGGAGTGTTTAAATATAGCAAATATGTAAACATAATACTGTAAAGCCAGAGAAATTATGCATCCTCTTTAAATAACATGTATTGGTAGCCTGTAGCCGCAAACTTGTCTTTTACACTCGTTGAATGCTAGGAAAAGAGCCACGCGTTAAAATATTGCACTTGTCTCATATTTACCAGATGCTGTCGCCTCCTCTCTCTAAAGGTTCACCTGTCACTTTGTAGTACGTTTCAACAATTAGGTTGTTATTTGCGTCATGGGCAGAGGAGAAGTTGGTAATTATCCGACAAGGTAATCCCAGTGCCCTGCTGACTAAAGGGAAACTGGGTAATTAAAAATCTTGAAAATACTGATTAGAATGACAGACAACTAGTACATTTGCTTTTATATATATAAATATACTATGCATATTATATACAAACTTAAATAAACCATTTTAATTTATAAGTGCACAAAAAAAAACAGCATAGGCAAGGAAAATATTTATGCTTGTATATTTTTTTGAAATGTCTTAAAATACTGGAAAATAGTGGAAATATACAGCTTAAGCATCACAATTTCCCTGGCATAAAGCCTTTAACCCCTTAAGGACACATGACATGTGTGACATGTCATGATTCCCTTTTATTCCAGAAGTTTGGTCCTTAAGGGGTTAAAGCAGAACCCCTTTCTGGCTATTTGTCTGAGATTGACTGCTAGCTTTTTATACTGTTTGCCTGATCTTGCAGGTAGTTTATGAATACTGATAAGAATCCTGTGGGACTCAAGGATTTTACACTTCCTGCTAACTCCTGTACTCGGGAATATAAAAAATAAAAATAAGGTGCGCTGTGCCTATTTTTTTTTTTTTTTTAAGCCAAATACTTAAAAGAATGTATAATTATTGTGAAAATACTTTTTCACTCTAACGTGTATATATTATTATGCGCAATAATTTACGTGCAACAGTGCAACTTGGGAATATAGGCCTCAATGTATAATTTTTGGGTAAGCTTTTCAAATGATATACTTTTTTCTTATAATTTTATATTTATATATACTATTTATATATTATTATTTTTTTCTCTCCAAGAATATTCAATTATTTGAAAAGCGTATCTAAAAATATTAAATTGAGGCTATAGTTTGCAAGAGAGTTAATATTTGGATATTATTTGGACGTTGATGTAGTTGTTTTATCTGACACCCGATCTGTAAATTGTATTCACAAGTCTATAGTGTATTGTGAGGGAATTAAATGGTTACTCTAATAACCATGGCCATTTTGATTTGAAGTGATCATGTTATTAGCTGGGTTTTGCTTTGAAACATAGCACATATGGAGTTTAAACCTTCTGGTGCTAGAGGTGTAACTCCACCTTTAGCAATCATCCCTGGAGCATCATTAGCCAGCACGGAACAGTAGTTCCAGACTCACTAATGTCAATTCTGTACATATTCCTATGCACAGAATTGTATTCATTGACTGACAGTGGTCAGCTGAATGGAGACAGCCTCAGCATCCATTTTCTGGAAGTGCATCATCAGAGGAAGAAGGACCCACAGCGTCAGGAGAGTACCCATGTAAGTGGGCAAACAAAATGGTTTGCCCCATTACTGGGAAATGGGACCAGGGTACTCCTTACATCATGACCACTACAGTGGGCTATTGTGGTTAAGATGGTTTGCTAACTCTACAAGAGTTTTGACTTCTCCCTAACACTTGATTGTTTCATTATCAAAGATCTTCTCAGTTCAGAGATTGATGTGGCATGGAAATTTTAAATTACCTGTGCAGAGAACACCAGCAAAGACCCAGCACTGTCCATATTTGACTGGAGACTTCTGTGGATACCAGCTTCTCAGGATTCGAGCACTTCCAGTCCAGGCCTTTGGATCTGTGCCACCAGAGTAGTCTTCACTCCAATTCCCCTGAATCACACCACCATCATCTCTATCATTCACCTGATTAGAGATGGACACAGATATGCCACTTGAACACATAATTTAAGGCCACATTGTTCAAATGATTGGATCCTCTGCTTGCCATTTCAGCATAAGAGACATACTGATACTTCTCATAACTTAGTCATTGTAAACACATAGGCTCATCTTTAACAAGTTGAAGGTTGAACTCAATGGACTTTAGTCTTTTTCAACCTTGACTACTACATTGATCAGCCACAACATTAAAACCATCTGCCTAGGTCCGCCTCAATTTGACAAAACAGATCTGAAACGTAGAGGCATGGACTCCACAAGATCTCTCAAAGTCATACAAAATACAGATAAGGGAACAGCGCACACACACAAAAAAAACTGTTCTAAATTTAACAAGGCTACTTAAAATCACCTATCTCAGCAAATAAATATTGGGATTCAGTTACACCATATGGCCATATAGTGTTAACTACCACTACTCCATAGTGCCCCAATATTGGTGTGACCTACACTAATATCAATCAGATCTTTTCACTTGCCCATTTTCTCTGCTTCCAACACATAAAATTCAAGAACTTGCTGTTCACTTGCTGCCTAATATATCTCACTCCATGGCAGGTGGCTTTGTCACAATATAATCATTGTTATTCACTTCACCTGTCAGTGATTTTAATGTTGTGGCAAATCAGTGTTTGTAACTACGTCACATAACTGAAATATACAAAGAAAGAAAAAGAGTAAAACATTCAAAATACAATGTGCTCAGTTCAAATAAAAATCCAAATGATGTGTTAAATTTAATACATCAATTCTGAAATATTAAGTTATTTTCAACTAGGAAATATAGACATTAGCTTTTTTTTGTGTTTGATATTGCTTGATATATTTTGTATTGTACATTTCATTCGAGCTGATTTTTTATAAGCTTTCTAAGAGTTTGACTTATCCTACAACTTCATTCATTGAAGGTAAAAAAATCAGACTCACAATACCCTTCAGTACCTCTGCAAAAGATGAGTAGTGGCCTACAGGATTTGGGTAGATTGCAATTCTCTTTGGACTTTAAATATCTAATGCAGTGATGGCGAACCTATGGCACGCGTGCCACAGGTGGCACGCCGGGCCCTCTCTGTGGGCACGCGGCCATAGCTTTGCCATCACTGCAGAGTAGGCGCCTGCCTGCCCAAAACGGCAGGCGCCTACTCTGCTTCCGTGTCGGCAGGACCGGAAGCAGGGGGGAGGGATCGAGGAAGCAGCTCTCCCGTCCTCCCGCGAGCTGTGTGGAGCGTTGCCGCGCGTTACCATGGCAACGCTCCACACAGCATCGCGCGGGAGAACAGGAGAACTGCAGGACCTGTCCTCCTGTCCTGCATACCACCACCGGACCACCAGGGATGGCTGTGTCCCCCCCCCTCCCCTTCACCAAAGGTAACAAGAAGGGAAGGGGGGGGATACTGATTTAATAACCTTACCCCCAGCACCCCTACTCCCCCTACCCCCAGCACCCCCCTTCTACTCCCCCTACTCCCACTACCCCCAGCACCCCTACCCCCAGGACCCACAGCACCCCTACCCCCAGGACACCAACCCCTCCTTACCCACAGCACCCCTAACCCCAGCACCCCTACCCCCAGGACACCTACCCCTCCTTACCCACAGCACCCCTACCCCCAGCACCCCTACTCCCCCTACCCCCAGCACCAGTACCCACAGCACCCCTACCCCCAGCACCCCTACTCCCACTACCCCTAGCACCCCTACTCCCACTACTCCCAGCACCCCTACTCCCACTACTCCCAGCACCCCTACACCCACTAACCCAGCACCCCTACCCCCAGCACCCCTACCCCCAGCACCCCTACCCCCAGCACCCCTACCCCCAGCACCCCTACTCCCACTACCCACAGCACCCCTAGCCCCCCTTAACCCCAGCACCCCTACCCCAGCACCCCTACTCCCACTACCCACCACCCCCTTACCCACAGCACCCCTACCCCCGCACCCACAGCACCCCTATCCCCCTACACACAGCACCCCTATCCACAGCACCCCTACCCCCCTACACACAGGACCCCTACCCACAGCAGCCCTACACACAGCACCCCTACCCCCCCTACACACAGCACCCCTACCCCGCCTACACACAGCACCCCTACCCCCCCCCACACACAGCACCCCTACCCCCCCCCCCCACACACAGCACCCCTACCCCCCCCACACAGCACCCCTACCCCCCCCACACACACACACAGCACCCCTACCCCCCCCCCAAACACAGCACCCCTACCCCCCCCACACACACAGCACCCCTACCCCCCCCACACACACAGCACCCCTACCCCCCCACACACAGCACCCCTACCCCCCACACTCACAACACCCTTTCCCCCCCCACACTCACAGCACCCTTTCCCCCCCCCCACACTCACAGCACCCTTTCCCCCCCCACACTCACAGCACCCTTTCCCCCCCACACACAGCACCCTTTCCCCCAAACACACACAGCACCCTTTCCCCCAAACACACACAGCACCCTTTCCCCCAAACACACACAGCACCCTTTCCCCCAAACACACACAGCACCCTACCCCCCACACACAGCATCCTACCCCCCACACACAGCACCCTACCCCCCCCCCCACACACAGCACCCTACCCCCCCCACACACAGCACCCCACCCCCCCACACACAGCACCCCACCCCCCCACACACAGCACCCCAACCCCCCACACATTACACACAGACACATACACTGCACCCCTCAATGCAGTATATGTGTGTGTGTTCAGCAGTCTTTATGTATTCAGCAGTGTGTGTGTGTGTGTATTCAGCAGACTGCGTGCGTGTATTCAGCAGACTGCGTGCGTGTATTCAGCAGACTGCGTGCGTGTATTCAGCAGACTGCGTACTCAGCAGTGTGCGTGTATTTAGCGGACTGTGTGTGTATTTAGCAGTCTGTCTGTGTCTCGGTGTGTGTATGTATTAAGCAGTTGGTGTGTGAATGTGTTCAGCAGTCTGTGTGTATGTATTGCATTTGTTGGAGATACTAATATAAGCTTAATTTATATCATTATTTAAAATGTTTATAATTTAACTCTCTGTTGTGTTCTTCTTTTAAAACAAAAGTTGTTAACTGTTTTTTTCTAAACGTAAACCTCAGTATTCAGGTTTAATTGCCATGTTGGCACTTTGAGGGAAAAAAAGTTGGCATGTATTGCGGTTTGGGCACTCGGGCTCAAAAAGGTTCGCCATCACTGATCTAATGTCTCTCCCAAATCATGCCTGATGCACTCTTTCTACTGTTATCACGAAGAGAAGGCTCATGGGATAAAATGGAGAAAAGGAAGGGGGTGGGGGGAATGAGGTGGAGAAAGAGATACAGAATTGAATGGAATAATTTTGAAAAAATACCAATTTTCTAGGTATAGACCCCTTACATAGGGTTTACAATGGGTCATTGGGTCCCAGATGGCCTAAAAGACAGGCCTGCTTATTGTCCTGTCTTCTCCCGTTGTCATTAAGTAAAAGCTTCAGAAGGTGGACCTGAGACACTTTTGAGAGGTGGTTGTTTCCTAAATATGGGTCAGGAGATTGGCACAGCAGAGACCAACAAATCAAGGGATAGTGCGTACCCAACTTAAAATATCACCATTGATATTAGTAGTTAAAAGTATCAGTTACCATTTGCACATTGTGTAAAAAAAATGAGACCCAGTATTTTACCATGACAACTATTTTAGTCACATACAATTCCAATCTTTTAGAACTGGCTGCTACACACATTAGATTATCAAGGATGTGTTACATATTACATTGATACTGCATCAGTGGCGAATGGAAAATTTGAGCCTTAAATACATTATATTGATATCACTTCTGATGAATTGCTAGTTCTAAAATACAATAAAAATATCTTTCACCTATCTACACAGTCAATCGGATAATTCAACATTTTAATGGTTTTCTTACGATAGCGCTCAGAGCTCTGCACAAGTATGAAGGGTCATTTCGTCGTCTAACATCTTCAGATGGGTTGCGACGGTAATTTATAGTTGAATCCATAAGGGAAAGGCAAATATTAAGTATGTTGTCTTGGAACTGCAGAATAAAAAAATTCAAAAAACCTGTATAAACACTGTGTGCCCGAGTAACCAGACCTTAAATCATACAGTTAGCAGTCTGTCTGATTTTATATACATGTCTCACCTGTCCATAATCCCAGGGTACGTGTTGTGGATTACTCGGTTCACCCATAAAAATAATCCCAAATTCTGACAGGAGATATTCCTGCCTTTGTGCCTCGTCTGATATGTAAACACTATCATCTGAAATACAGAAACACGGCTATTACTCAGACTAAAGCCATTTTGTGTTTCTCAGTTACAATGTCATGTTGTAAAAGCCACTAATGATGGAAAATGGTCTGCCAAGGTTTGAAACTAGAGCAGCTGACAGGAAAATTCTGTGGTTTGTTACTTTTAGCATTTATGTTAAAAAAATTCTGTATAAAATACCCCAATGTCTTCAAAGCAAAAGTCTAGGCACTAAAACCACTTCACCTTTCTCACAGATTGTACCTCGTTTGAGCAGGACCTTCTTCACCTCTTGTCTATTTTATATTCTGTATGTATATTACTTGTCAAATATCCCCATTCTATAATTGTAAAGCACCATGGAATATGTTGGCGTGACATAAAAACTACTAATAATAATCTAATTGAAGTAATTATGGTGCCTGGAGTCCCCTGGTCCCTTCTCATTCTTCATTGCTAAATCCTTTTGGAATGGTTTTATAGTAAATGAGGGTCCTTTGTTGCATGCACCCACTTTAACCATACAAGCTCAAAGCAATGATGGGTAGCTGTGAGGAGCTGAGAGTAGTCAGCTGACACTCTCAGCCAATCACTGTTTCCCATTGCAGCAGAGTGGGGCAGGGCTGTAGGACCCTCATTCAGTGTTAAGCAGTTTGAAACAATGTAACACTGAATCATCGGTCAGCTTCAGGTGACTCCAAGCAGAGGCGGCTCTCTAATTAGGCGGCCGCTTAAGGCCTCGCGCTGGCGGGGGCCTCGCGGCCGCCTAAACCGCCTGTGGGCAGAGTGTGTCAGGTCCTCGGTCAGTGACCGAGGACCTGACACCAGGAGGGGGCCCGGCGGCTTGCCCGGTATGCCGCCGGGTGCGAGGCCCCTCCTGGCTGCCCGGCCACCATCGCAGACACTGGTCTGCAGCTCCGCAGTGTGCAGAGCTGCAGACCATGTGACTCACGAGAATTGGCCAATCAGAGCGTTGCCGCGGGTTACCACGGCGGAGCTGCAGACCGGGAGCTGTGGCCACCGGACCACCAGGGAGCCCACTGGACCACCAGGGAAATCAAGGTAGGCTCACCATCACCCCACACAACACTCAGCCTCACCCCCCCAGTCACCATCACCACACTCAGCCTTACCCCCAGCCTCACCATCCCCCCACCACCACCCTCACCACCCCCCACCATCACCCTCAGCCTCACCACCCCTAGCCCCCACCACCCTCACCATCACCCCCCACCACCCTCAGCATCACCCCCAGCCCCCCTCAGCCTCACCCCCCACCACCCTCAGCCTCACTACCCCTAGCCCCCCCCACCCTCAACCTCACCCCCCACCACCCTCAGCCTCACCACCACCCTCACCATCACCCCCCACCACCCTCAGCCTCACCACCCCTAGCCCCCACCACCCTCACCACCACCCTTAGCATCACCCCCCTCAGCCTCACCCCCCACCCCCACCCCCCTCAGCCTCACCCCCACCACCCTCAGCCTCACCTCCCACCACCCTCAGCCTCACCTCCCACCACCCTCAGCCTCACCTCCCACCACCCTCAGCCTCACTACCCCTAGCCCCCACCACCCTCAGCCTCACCTCCCACCACCCTCAGCCTCACTACCCCTAGCCCCCACCACCCTCAGCATCACCATCAACCCACCACCCTCAGTCCCCTCACCATCCCCCCACCACCCTCAGCCCCCTCACCATCACGCCCACCACATTCAGCATCACCCCTCACCACCCACCACCCTCAGCATCACCTCCCCCCACCACCCTCAGCCTCACCCCCACCACCTTCAGCATCACCCCCCTCACCACCCTCAGCATCACTCCTCACCACCCACCACCCTCAGCATCACCCCCCACCACCCTCAGCATCACACCCCACCACCCTCAGCATCACCCCCCTCACCACCCTCAGCATCACCCCTCACCACCCTCAGCATCACACCCCCCACCACCCTCAGCATCACACCCCCCACCACCCTCAGCATCACACCCCCCACCACCCTCAGCATCACCCTCCCACCACCCTCAGCCTCACCCCTCTCACTATCACATTAACCCCCCTCTCACTCTCACATTACCATTACCCCCCGCTCCCTCTCACCATCAACCCCCCGCTCCCTCTCACCATCAACCCCCCGCTCCCTCTCACCATCAACCCCCCTCTCCCTCTCACCATCAACCCCCCTCTCCCTCTCACCATCAACCCCCCTCTCCCTCTCACCATCACCCCCCCTCTCCCTCTCACCATCACCCCCCCTCTCCCTCTCACCATCACCCCCCCTCTCCCTCTCACCATCACCCCCCTCTCACCATCACCCCCCCTCTCCCTATCACCCCCCTCTCCCTCTCACCATCACCCCCCTCTCCCTCTCACCATCACCCCCCTCTCCCTCTCACCATCACCCCCCCTCTCCCTCTCACCATCACCCCCCCTCTCCCTCTGACCATCACCCCCCCTCTCCCTCTCACCATCACCCCCCCTCTCCCTCTGACCATCACCCCCCCTCTCCCTCTCACCATCACCCCCCCTCCTCCCTCTCACCATCACCCCCCCTCCTCCCTCTCACCATCACCCCCCCTCCTCCCTCTCACCATCACCCCCCCTCTCACCATCACCCCCCCTCTCACCATCACCCCCCCTCTCCCTCTGACCATCACCCCCCCTCTCCCTCTCACCATCACCCCCCCTCCTCCCTCTCACCATCACCCCCCCTCCTCCCTCTCACCATCACCCCCCCTCTCACCATCACCCCCCCTCTCACCATCACCCCCCCTCTCACCATCACCCCCCTCTCACCATCACCCGCCTCTCCCCCCCCCCCCCCATACACACAACACACTTCAAGCAGCTACCCCATACACATAGGGTCTCAGACAAAAACGCAAACATTTTCAGAGACATACATTCACACACACAAGGATACTCTCTGTCAGACACACTCTCAGGCACATACACAGGTAGACAGTGCATCAATGTGTATATGTGACACTTTTTTTGTTAGTGGGGCCTCATGTTTGCGTTTCGCCTGAGGCCTCATAAAGTCTAGAGCCGCCTCTGACTCCAAGCACCACAAACGATTCAATCAGATGAAGTGGTTGTGGTACCTAAAGTGTTCCTGTGAGGTGTTCAATGTAAGAAGAAATCACTGTATGTATTGCAGCAAAAGTGTTTGGGAGTAAAGGGTTCATTACGAGTTTAAGATAACTTAATGCCTAACCAATTTGACCTATTTTGTATATTCATTTTGGACCAGTTCTACACCGGTTGGATTTACCTCAAATCTGCTGCAGTTTTGCTTAATGCATATTCCGTTTGACTGCTCATATATAATGTGAGTTGCAGCCTGATTAAACCATATGCCCTTGAATTTATAAGATTTTTTGGAATTGGTTTTTTTGCTACACATTTTGGGATTTATGTCACAGTGAGTTACCAACTACCATGCAAACTGCAAATCAACAAATATGGCCTGACAAAAATGCTGACTTATACAAATTAGAAAATTAGAGATATTTAAACTATCTACATTAATATTAAAACATGCAAGATGTGGATTTTTACAGATGGCAAAAGGCTAGAGGACTATACGTCACAGGTGTAGCCATCGGTCTATTACATAATGGTTACAATGAGGTTACTTTATCTTACACAGAGTGATTTACTGAAGTGTGAATTGCCAGGAATTCAAAGTTAATTTCACATTTTAGGCAAAAATAGCCTAAAATGTTAAAACCTTTGTATTCTTCATAATTGACACTTTAGTAAATAAGCGTGTTCGCTTTTAGGTTGTTCCTGATTTTAAATTATTTTGAAGTTGAGGGAAAGAAGACAAAAATTGGTTTGCATGTTTTGGACTGAAAAGCCATTATTTATAGATTTTCAGTTTTACATAATTTTGTCTTTATAAATATGGCCCTTTAAGCCATGTATTGTTAGGTTTTGTTTTTTCAATTAAAAAAAATATATATTCTTTTTTACCTACATAGTAACTATATGTATAAACTTTATCATTTAAGCCTTTGTGTGTATTTTCCACCCTTTATCCTAAAAAAATAAATTAAAAAAATTATGTGCATTCCTGTATACGCTAAATGTTCAAAGAGATCCTATAGTGCCAGGAAAACAAAGCCGTTTTCTCCTGCAGTGCCCCCTTACCTCGCCCCCCCCCCCCCAACCTCCGCACAGGGTCAGGCTTTGCACACGCCCCCCCCCCCCCCCCCTCCCCCCCGCTGAAATCAGCCGGCAGGGGAGACCTAATGTCCATGCGCAGCAATGGCCGCGCTCGCATTAGGATTTGTCCATAGGAAAGCATTATTCAATGCATTATTCAATGCTTTCCTATGGGGAAAAAATCTGACCAAAGGTCCGTTTCAAACCAGGAGCCCTCTATCAATAACTGCAATAATGCTCAGGGTTAAGGGACATGAGACATTGCACCCAGACCACTTCAATAAACTGAAGTGGTCTGGATGCCTACAGTGTCCCTTTAATGCCGATTAGATGATTTGTATTGGTCTAGCAGACAAGATGTCTAAATACCAGAGTATTCCAGTAATAACAGGGTTCCTTCAGACCTTTTGAGAGGAAAACTGAGAAGAAAACTCTCAAAAGCTTGTCTTTTAAAAATGATGTTAGTTCAATAAAAAAAAGGAATCCTAGCATATTGAAATACTCTGGCATTTTTGGCATAAAATGTTTATAAATGCATACACTTTCCTAAATTTGTGCTCATACAGGTGTTAAAGGGTTATCACTACAGCCTCTATACTGGTTATGATCCAGTTGTGATTCAGATGGCCACTCTCAGCCAATAAATGGCACACTGTTGCACAGAAATTACATTAGCGGGATTGCTGATGACATCTCATGATGATTCTGAGATCCTGCTGCTGAGGATACTGAGGAGTTGTCCTCAGTATGCGCAGTGGTTCATAGTAAAATGCTACACATACAGACTCTTGGCACCATGACCACTTCAAATCATTGAAATGGTTTTGGTGCTTGGAGTAATTCTTTAATCCCATGTGTACTTTTGAAGGGTTAACAAGATAAAAATTCCAGTAAGAGCATGGTGGTCTGTGATGATTTGAACAATTTGGAACAAAGGAAAATAGTAA
Source organism: Pelobates fuscus (assembly GCF_036172605.1). NCBI lineage: Eukaryota > Metazoa > Chordata > Amphibia > Anura > Pelobatidae > Pelobates > Pelobates fuscus. Next base: position 269,283,726 of record NC_086322.1, on the reverse strand, counting down.
GTTTTATTAGTATATATTAATTTTTATTTACTGTTCCATGGCCATGAAGACTAAGAGGCATCTCTCTACCAAGGCTGAATAATTATCTGGTCCTTTCATCTCAGAGCTTCCGTTGAAGGGAAGTTTCATTTCTGAGTTGCAGTAGACAGTGTTGTGCAATGTTGTTATGCGTCCTGGCATTAAATTAATTTTCATACCATATTTTTCTATACTGCAATAATCAACCTTTAGTCTTAGAACAAAAATTATAATGTATTTTTATGTCCTACACTAGCAGGGGTCTTCAGACTCATCGCATACTTAAGGTATATCAAGTATTTTGTTGATTTTTAGATATGGAACATGATCTCTTTTGTGGTTTTGACTGTTAACAAAAGAAACCAGTCAGCTGGCTGACCTTGTACAGGTCACCATTAATGCACTCCTTGGGCACGTAGATGTAAACCGTGTGCAAAAAGAGACATAAACATCCATTAGCACAAATCTAAATGGCAGTGATCTGTTGTGTTTCTAGCCTTGTACTGGGATTAACAATGAACACTGTTTTCCACTGTTAGAACCTAGAAAATTACTTAGGAGTACCATGAGAATAATTATCTTTGCAGATAGATGTAGTCATTCACAGTTCACATTTGTTGCTGCAAATCAGGATGGGTAAATGGATTGTATTACCTGAGGACCAGCAGTTGAATAGCAGTATAAACGTTCCGACATTTGTCCTTTCTCTATTTATGTCCACTTCAAGAGAATAACGTCCAATCGCAGCATTGGATGGAGTGTAAAAGATCAGTCTCACTGAGTTGGATACAGTTGCTTCTCTCTGGACACCCCAGCCGTTAATTGGTGTATTGGATGAATTTACAAATGGATTTTCTAGCAAAGAGGCACCTGATGCCAGAAAGCACATGTAATACGTTAGAGCTAGATCAATATAGATTGTGTTCATAATTTCACAATTGCAAGAGTGTAAATTTCAATTAACCGCACCTAACACTTCACGCACTGTTCTTCAGACTTTGTTTTTTTTACTCTGCTTGTCTTTTATCAGCTTTCTATGTTCGATTGAATACTCTTGTATTTCAGATTTTTTTCCTAAGTATTCCATTATATATATCCCTGTATTCTCCCTTTGAGGTCCTAACGGTTTCCAACTAAAATGCAATGAATTATATTCTTCAGAAAGTAAGAAGTCTATTCCAAAAATATAACTACCATATGCCTATATCTGCAAAATCGATTTGGACATATTGACTACAATCGGATAGAATCTTAATAAAAGTAATAATTATAGTCAGTATGTTTTTACCGGTTCTTAGTAGTCCCATGTTCTCAACCAAACCCTTGGTCTGCAATAGCCTTATTGTATTTTTACCCTCCTACGTATTCTTTTTGACTGGAGCATGATGATAGTGACCACTGGATAGTTCTTACATAATTTTGTCTTTGACTATCATCATGCAAAAGTCTTAAAATATCTTTGAAAGATAATCTCAAGAGAAGTAAAAACACAAATTGCATCCCATGAAATCTCATGACAACTAAGGTTATTTGGTGAATGTAATACATTTGTAAATGCTGTTGATACTCAATGGTAATTTACAGTGACAATTAAAACATATGGCATTGGATCCTTTTTACGGGGGAATGTTTCAAAATATGTTGCAGACATATAAGAAACATCCATATGTGGATATCTTCACAAGTCAGATGATTCCATTCTCTTAATTTTGTCATACCAATAATCTTGATTAAGGCACCAAAAAAAAAAAAAAATCTTATATAACAATCCATATACTATTATAATATATACTTTTCAACAGTAAGTATTTACTCAACATTAGAGACTGGACAGATAAATGGAAAGCAACTTTCAACAAAGAAAAATGAAAACTATTCAATCAGACAAAACAAATAAACACATACATTATGTTATTAAATACATTTATATGGACAATTGGCTATGGAAAAAGAGAGGGACTAGTTGGTGCTAATATAATCACAGTCGTGTACAAATTCAGGCTTTTAGAAACTCAGGACAAGTTATGTTTTTTTATTTATTTATTTTTCTTTTTTACAGTTCTGGCAGTTAAGCTGTGGAATTCACTTCCAAATAATGAATGATAAACAAGTCTATTCTGGGAGCAATTTAAGAATGACAAAACATGTGGCATTAAGTGGCTGAAGGAAATATGTTGATCTGTGTTCACTTTGTGGCATTATCTGGGGCACTACTGGTGGTCATTTTAGTTCTATAGGACCAAATGTGTCTGTATAAGAACGCTTTGACAGAACTCTTAATGAGCTCAATTTCAACGTATCAACCAATATTTGGGATCAATTAACATGCTGGCACAGTTCTATAGAAATTGCACTTATTTAAAACAATTACCATGTCTTAGAATTGACCTGAATGGGCTGCGTGCAAATATAAGAGCAATGCTAACATTATCTAGATTTTCTGGACCGATGGTAGTCAGTATGTCTTTGTCAACAGCTTGTTAGATTAGTGCCTTCTATATTATGTATTTGATATATATCAGTATCTGTTGAATTCTTACAGCCATGCACATTTCTTTGGTTTTACCTGTGTCTTCTGTAACAAGTCTGGCATAGAACTGCATTTGATCTTCAGTTGTGACTGACTGATTAAAAGTGACATTGGCACTGAACGGGTAGCCCCTTCTCACAATCAGATCCTTACTCTGGTAAGAGTTGGTGTGGTGTTTCACTCGATTGGTACTAATTTGAAGATCAGAGCCTGTAACCCGAAGAGCTGCAAGATAAGACATCATCATGAGAATTTACAACTTACACCTGTACAGTAAGTTACCCACTTGTCATTGAGTTATATGTGCAGTAACCAAGTAGGTATTGTTTAGAAAAATACTGTGAAAAATATCAGAAATGTAAGGGATAGTATAGTGCCATGAATACAAAGCTGTATTCCTGGCACTATCGCTCCACCTGCCTCTCTCGCGCACCCCCTGCCCAGGTAAATAAAGAAAACAACCTTTATTTAATTATCTGACCCCAGCACCAATGTCCCTTGGTGCTGGATCAAAGCTCCGCACCCTCTGGCGTCCTGCGATAAGCGGGCACTAATGCGCAATAGCGGCAAATGCTGCACACGCATTAGACCTCCCCATAGGAGAGCATTGAATCAATGCTTTCCTATGGGGAAAAAAAATCTGATGCTGGAGGTCTTCATGCAGAGCATGAGGACGTCCAGCGTCAGATACCGGACCAACGGTCTGTTTCAAACCACAAAGCCCTCTAATGGCTGTCTACCATGGCTGTTTTCTCTGGAACTAAGGGCAATAAGGACACTGTACCCAGACCACTTCAATGAGCTTAAAGTGTCCCTTTAAGAATCCATTCACCACAATTAATGTAGTTTATTTTTGGAACTCAACTTACTCGTCGTATATATACCACTGGTAGTCTCTTCTTTATCTGTGCCATTTAAACATCAATGGCAGATCACATGTCTCAGAGAGACTATATGTAGAGCCAATAAAATATAGAGTAGTGTTTCTTTATTACTTGAATAAGAAACATATGTTATTTAAGGATTCTAAACACTGTATTTAAAATGAACCTGACAATTAAATCTGCCTGTTTGTTGGTATGGTTTATTTTTTTCTCAAATGATTCAGCAATTTTAAGGTGAATCACAGAGGCTATCATTTACGATAATCCTTTTAAATTAGGCTCAGCGGGTGGATTAATGTCATATAATTTTGATTACTTTTATGCATTCCCTATCATTACGTTGGTCACTTGTTAGCTTAAATACTGCCTTCATTTTTCATGTTTACAGAATGACAGGCAGATTTGTAGATCGATGATAGATAGATAGATAGATAGATAGACAGACAGACCCTTCTAGTTTAAACTGATCTGATGAAATGGTTCATTTTCATACTAACTTTGACTGAGAGTGAAAGCTGCAGTTGTTATGGTCAGGGCTGCCACCAGAAATTTTTGGGCCCCTGACGCAGCCCAAGGTTTGGGCCCACCCCCGAGTCCGCCCGCATAACCAGCCCCCAAATATACCCACAGGGCCCATCCTGAATTCACCCAAAAGGATTAAGTGTGTGTACTGAATTTAGTGTGTGTATAGTGGCTGTAAAATGTGTGTAATGGATGCAAAGTGCGTGAGTAAAGTGGATGCAGTGTTTATAGTGGATGCAGATTGTATGTTTGTGTAGTGAATAGAGTGTGTGTATAGTGGATGTATTGTGTGTATAGTGAATGCAGAGTGCGTGTTTGTGTACTGGATGTAGTGAATGTATAGTGAATGCAAAGTGTGTGTTTGTGTAGTGGATGTAGTGCCTGTACAGTAAATGCAAAGTGTTTGTGTAGTGGATGTAGAGTGTGTATAGTGAATGCAGAGTGTGTGTTTGTGTAGTGGATTTAGTGTGTGTATAGTGAATACAGTGTGTATGTTTGTGTAATGGATGTAGTGTTTGTGTGTATAGTGAATGCAGAGTGTGTGTGTAGTGTGTGTATAGTCATTGCAGTGTGTGTTTGTGTAGGGGATGGTGTGTGTGTTTGTGTAGTGGCTGCAGTTTGTGTGTTTGTGTAGTGGTGGATGATGTGTGTGTTTGAGTGGTGAATGCTGTGTGTGTTTGGGTGGTGGTGACTGAGGTGTGTGTGTGTTTGTGTAGTGGATGCAGTTTGTGTAGTGGACGCTGTGTATGTGTTTGTGTAGTGGATGTGTCTTTATGTTGGACAAATGCTGCTGGGGGTATTTCCTGTTGAATTTGTAATTTTAAAAAAAAAATGTATTCCCTTTCTCCCTGCCTCTTATCGTTAGCCAGGGAGGGGGAACTGGATTCTCTGGTGGTCCGGTGGCTCAGCTGGTTGGGCCAACAAAGAGGGACGCAGCAGTCTCAATCTTCGCCCTCTGGGCTCTACTTCTGTCGCAAGCTCGACATGCATTGAATCATGGCAACCCACTGCAACTCTTTACAGCCGTGGCTCAGGAGAGAGCCAGAGGGGGAGGTCAGTGTGTCATGGGCCCCTCTTGAAAGTCAGAAGGGCCCGCAGAGGCATAAATATATATAGCGATACTCGCTGTATATATATATATATGCACATTGGAGGGCGGGGGGTCCGGGCACACAAAGGATTACAAGTGCAGTCCGGGCCCCCCAGGATCACTGGGCCCATTACAACCATCATGATGGCGGCCCTGGTTATGGTTCCTATAGTGCTCCTTTAAGGAAAAACATAAACAGAAATACAACTATTAGTTGACATACCTAAACAAATTTGAAAGGTCAATGTAGAAACCAACACATGTTAGGGGCAATATGAATCTAAAATTATGTGTTGGTAGTCCAGCAAGAGTAAAAGTAGCTTCTGAGTATATATGACCATATTTATAGGCTGTGTATCAATAATCTTTTATAAAGTCCATAGACTGAACAAGCACATAAGGTGCTGCACGGTGGCAGACCTACCACGGTCGCAGCGGTCGCAGGCCCGGCTGCCCTGTGGACTCTGCGACCAGGGTGCCCACTGGCTATCCCCTCTCAGGTCTCAAAATATTTTTTACTCACTTGAGCCATTACAGAGAGAACATATCCGAAGCATATCAGACTAATCCCACCCATAAGGGCAGTCCAGAACCGAAATGACAGCAAGTTCTCTCTGCACGAGAGATACAGCAATCCCAGATGATCGTTTCACCTTTCTTTGGGCCTCGTCAGTAAGGTGTAACTGATATCCCCCTAGGCACAGTATGCACAGGGTCCACATCTGGATTACCCTTTATTATTTTCCCAGCAGGGTATTGTTCCATTGTTCTAAGGACACTTCCAGACCAGTTCAAAGTGTGTGTCCTTTCACTCCTTTAAAAATTCCATGTGGTTCTCAACCCTTGTTATTGTTTGTCCCCACCCTGACTTGTAACTATAGTACTCCATTCACACTAATTGTAATGCAATTAAACGTTATAGTGTAATTGGTTGCTTTCCTAAATCTATACTGCTATGGTTGATTTGGGCTCACTGTGCTGTTTGGGGAGGGGTTGCAGTGGAGGGGGAACTTTGAGTACCACTGAAACCATATTGTATGTAAATAAGGCTGTTGGGGACATACATAGATGTGTTGTTTTCAATAAAGGTCAGTTGTGTTTCACACTATGTTATGTTTCGACAAGTACTTGGGTAGAAAGAGGCTATAATTACTGCCTTGCTATAATCACCGCTCTATAGGAGCTATAGTCAAGGCACCCTGGTCCGGGGGAGAGGTTCTCAGAAACCGCAGTCATCCTTTGGCAACTGGGTCTGAAGCGCTTCAGAGTCCCTGTTAGCAGCGAGGAAGCTAAACTAGCGGTGGTATTCAGTCACAGTATAGGAGCTCCGTCACATTATAATAACCATCAATATAATTTAGTAGTGTTTCATATCGGAAATTAACCATTTGATTTATTTGAAGGGCAGATCCTTTGTAATTTAATATTAGTGCAGTTTCACATATCTGATGTTAGGTTCTATGTGAGACTGTATAAATCTTTTGGGCTCTCATTACAGCTTACATTACAATTTTAATTATACATTCCAGTTGGATATACCTGGTGTTTTTATTATTATTAATACACTTTATTATTAATGTATTTGTTATTACCAATAATTTCATTAGCAGCCAAAGTCTGCACCACGCTGGCCTCCCACCACTTGGTGGATCCATGGCGTATCCTCCACCCCACAGAGGTGGATTACACATGTCATACAGTGGCACATAACAGCTACTCCCGTATAGACTGTTTTCTTATACCCGCCACTCTAATGCCGAACATAGCAGAAGCTACTATTGGAACAATGTCATGGTCTAACCATGCACCTATTACCCTTAGCATTAAGGAAACATTCCCCAATAAAGGGACAGGCAAATAGAGACTAAACGAATCACTACTAGTAGATCCTTCCATAGTAGCACAGATCACTACAGACCTCCAGTACTATTTCACTGAAAATACAACAAATAACTCCTCCATAGAACAGAACTGGCTAGCACATAAGGAGGTCATACAGGGTAGTCTTATAAAACATGCCAGTCGAGCCAAAAAACTGAGGTTGGCAAATTATAATTCGCTGGTAGCTGAATTCACTACACTGACACACTCCAACAAACGAGAACCAAGCAAAACCACTTACAAAAAACTATTAGCCCTCCAAAGCCAATTGAAAAACATAGAACTGGCCAAAACAATGTATCTCTTACGCAAAGCTTAACACAACTTCTTTGCCAATGGAAATAGAGCAGGCGCCAAATTGGCCTCACAATTAAAGGAGAGATGTGTCACCTCCAGGATTGCCGGCCTAATAGATAATAAGGGAAAGAAGACATTGAATCCACAAAGTGTTGTAGATCTGTTTGTACAATATTACAGTGAGTTGTACAATCTCAAAAATGATCCCAACATGTTCTTGCCAACCCATGGTGACATTGACAGCTTCCTGAAAGGCCTCGACTTACCGAAACTACAAGACGGAGACCTAGACCTGCTACAACAACAATTCTCCCTAGATGAGCTCACAGCTGTAATATCACAACTCCCAGCCCACAAAACCCCAGGCCCCGATGGCTTCACGAATGCCTATCACTATAAATTTTCAACAAGATGATGATCCTGCCCTGTATCCTCTATCTTTAGGATGCTTCCCCTCAGAGTCCCCAATCAATACTGCAATACACTACAAAAATTGTGTAGTGCGTTTATCTGGGGGGCAAGAAACCCAGAGTGTCTATGGCACTCCTACAGACAGCCACCCGTTCTGGTGGTGTCGGCCTCCCAAATATCAGACAGTACTACAGGGCAGCAATTCTATCCTCAGGTGTTCTATTGCACACGCCACCTAACACAATCCAATGGGTGGACATGGAAAGGGCACAATTCGGTGGTCAATCCCTAATTGAATACCTATGGATGCCCAAGCATTTAAGACTGAAACTACAAGATCTCCTCCCAACCACCAACTTACGATAACAATGTGGGACGAATTTATGGGAATAATAGGCTACAACAACTCCTTCCACCCCAAATCGCCCATCTCGACTCTTAGGGCAATAATACCAGACATACCACTCCAAGACTGGCACGAAGCAGGGATCACTAACATATCCCAACTGCTAACTGACGAAAAAGTAACACCCTTCCCAACACTTCAGTCACAGTGGCAACTCCAAAGCCGAGCCACCTTCTCATACCTGCAGGTGAAAAGTGTACTACAAGCACACGCGATACCCCCACACAACACAAAAGGCCCACCACAGGTCACACCACATCTACTTATTGACAGATGTTGGTCTTCACCTAATAAACCTAAAACACTCTCATTGTGCTATAAAACCTGGCAGGAACTCATGCCGACAAAAATACACTCGCACAAAGTCCAATGGGAAAAGGACTGCGGCATAACCCTGTCAGACACAGAGTGGCTCCAGGCATTAAACGGGCTGTCCAAATGGACAAAGTGCTTCTCACACATAGAAGCCCACAGAAAACTCCTATACCGGTGGTACATGCGCGTGCAATCTAATGTGCCACCAGATAGGAGTGGTGTGTTAAGTAGTCCCCCTCATCAGGCCTTTTTTAGTCGAATGTATCGCCCACTGTCAGTCCCTTCGGGATCCATCCCTCATTCATCTTAATAAAGGTAAGGTAATCTAGACTCTTTTGACCTAGGCGACTTCTCTTTTCAGTGACAAAACCTCCTGCTGCACTGAAGGTCCTTTCTGAGAGGACACTTGAAGCGGGGCAGGCCAGAAGTTCTATCACAAATTGGGTTCATCGCTCCTCAGAGTGTCGATATCTGCAGTTAAGGCGAGGTAGTCTGCTACCTGTTGGTCGAGTCGTTCTCTGAGGGTGGACCCCCGAAGGGCTGTGGCGATGCGTAGGATTTAAAAAGCTCCGCATGTCCTCCATCAACAAAACGTCTGTAAAGCATCCTGTCCTTGCTGGCGTGGTTGTGGGAGGAGGAGGAGTACTTTCACCTCTTCCCCTGTTAGATTCCCGTTGTGCTGTGACATCACCCTTATACACTGTGTAAAGCATACTTTTTTATTGATTTTGTAACTGCTGCATCCATTCGGACTTGCCGTAATTCGGTAACATTTCAGGCAATTTCTGCTTATACAGTACAGGTCGTTCTCCTTCAGCCTTTTTATACGAGGTTCCCTCAACAGGCACGACAGCATGAAAGACCCCATTTGCACAAGGTTGGATGCCGAGCTACTAATGTCCTGTTCCTCGTCCTCAGTGATCTCTTTGAAGGTATGTTCTTCCCCCCAGCCACGTACAACACCACGGGTACCAGATAGGTGACAACGAGCACCCTGGGATGTCTGTTGTGGTTGGTCTTCCTCCTCCTCCTCAAAGCCACATTCCTCCTCTGACTCCTCTTCCTCACAATCCTCTTCCAGCGTTGCCGCAGGTCCAGCAAGTGATGCTGATAAGGCTGTTTCTGGTGGTGATGGTGACCACAACTCTCCCTCTTCACGCTCATCTATGGCCTGATCCAGCACTCTTCGCAAGGCACGATCCAGGAAGAAAACAAATGGTATGATGTCACTGATGGTGCCTCCGGTGCGACTGACTAGGTTTGTCACCTCCTCCAAAGGACGCATGAGCCTACAGGCATTGTGCATGAACGTCCAGTAACGTGGCAAAAAAATTCCCAGCTCCGCAGAGGCTGTCCTAGCACCCCGGTCATACAAATACTCGTTAACAGCTTTCTCTTCTTGGAGCAGGCGGTCGAACATTAGGAGTGTTGAATTCCAACGTGTCGGGCTGTCGCAAATCAAGCGCCTCACTGGCATGTTGTTTCGCCGCTGGATATCGGAAAAGTGCGCCATGGCCATGTAGGAACGCCTGAAATGGCCACACACCTTCTTGGCCTGCTTAAGGAGGTCCTGTAAGCCTGGGTACTTATGCACAAAGCATTGTACGATCAGATTACACACATGTGCCATGCACGGCACATGTGTCAACTTGCCCAAATGCAATGCCACCAACAAATTTCTTCCGTTGTCACAAACCACTTCATCGATCTCCAGTTGGTGCGGAGTCAGCCACTGATCCACCTGTGCGTTCAGGGCGGACAGAAGTGCTTGTCCGGTGTGACTCTCTGCTTTCAGGCAAGTCAACCCCAAGACGGCGTGACACTGCTGTATCCGGGATGTGGAACAGTACCTGGGGAGTTGGAGGGGTGCCGTTGATGTGGAGAAAGACGCAGGAGTAGAAGAGGACTCAGCCGAGGAGGTTATGGAAGAGGATGGAGTAGGAGGAGTAGAGTAGGAGGCAGCAGGCCTGCCTGCAAGTCGTGGCAGTGTCACCAACTCCTCTGCAGAGCCACGCATTCCATGCTTGGCAGCCATCAGCAGATTTACCCAATGCACAGTGTAGGTGATATACCTGCCCTGACCATGCTTTGCAGACCAGGTATCAGTGGTCAGATGGACCCTTGCCCCAACACTGTGTGCCAGACATGCCATTACTTCCTTTTGCACAATCAAGTACAGGTTGGGGATTGCCTTTTGTGCAATGAAATTTCGGCCGGGTACCTTCGACTGCGGTGTCCCAATAGCTACAAATTTTTTGAACGCCTCAGACTCCACCAGCTTGTATGGTAAAAGCTGGTGGGCTAAGAGTTCAGACAAGCCAGCTGTCAGACGCCGGGCAAGGGGGTGACTTAGTGACATTGGCTTCTTACGCTCAAACATGTCCTTGACAGACACCTGACTGTGGGCAGGAACTGCTCAAGGCGAGAGACGGAGAGGCGGATGGTTGAGAGGGGGCAAGGAGGACAGCAGTGGTTAACGTGGCTGAAGATGCTGGACCAGGAGGAGGATGGCGGCTTTGAGTGTGCTGCTTGTACTCATGTGTTGATCCCATAGGCGTTTGTGATGTGCGATCATGTGCCTTCGCAAAGCAGTTGTACCTAGGTGGGTGTTGGACTTCCCACGACTCAGTTTCTTTTGGCACAGGTTGCAAATGGCATCGCTGTTGTCAGAGGCAGACACACAAAAAAAAATTCCACACTGCTGAGCTCTGCAATGACGGCATTCTGGTGGTGGCAACAGCATGCGTTGATTGGAGTGCGGTCTGGCTGACCCCGGGTGCCGATGCATGCTGTCTGACTGTGCCACTAGCTCCTTGCGACGACCTCCCCCTGCTTCCAACTCGTCTCCTCCTCCTCCTCTCTGTCTCCCCATCTGAACTTTCCCCCTGTTCTTCTTCTCTTCTAGCGGGCACCCACGTGACATCCACGGACGCATCGTCATCATCAACCGCTTCACTTGTATCTGACAACTCAGCAAAGGAAGCAGCAGCGGGTACAACATCATCATCATCACACCATACGTGTGTAATGCTGCCTGACTGAGACATATCCCTGTTATTTACATCCTCTGGCAATAATGGTTGCGCATAACTCATTTCTTCCAACTCATGTGTAAATAACTCCTAATAATAGTATATAATAGTAAATAACTCCGAAGCTAAGCTGGAGGAGGATGGTGCGTCAAGGTTCCGAGCGGAAGCTGTAGAAGATTGGGTGTCCTGTGTTAGCCAGTCAACTATGTCCTCAGAATTTAAATAGTTCAGGGTACGTGGTCTCTGAACACTGGGCATTATTCTAGGGCCAAAGGGAATCACAGCACCACGACCACGACGGCCCCTGCGGGGTGGCCAGCCTCTGCCTGTCATTTTTTTTTCGATTAGTGGTACTATGCGTGCAAGCTACTGTGACAACAGATATGAGTGGCACTGGTGTGACACTGTGCCCTGGCAGGCCCTGAAATGCACACTCATGAAGGAAACTGACTGCTATTATATTACAGTCCAAAAAGTTTAGTTTCTTTTAAATGCAAGCTATTGGGACACCAGATATGAGTGAGTGGTGGCACTGGGCAGGCCCTGAAACGCACACTTGTGAAGGAAACTGACTGCTATTATATTACAGTCCAAAAAGTTTAGTTTTTTTTTAAATGCAAGCTATTGGGACACCAGATATGAGTGGTGGCACTGGGCAAGTGGGCACAGTATTCGCTGTGAGCCTGTCACACACGCTGGCAGACAACTAACTGCTATTCAATCTATTACAGTCAAAATTGTATTTTTTTTTTTTAAATGTACACTACTGTTACACCAGATATGAGTTGCACTGGTGTGACACTGTGCCCTGGCAGGCTCTGAAACACACACTCGTGAAGGAAACTGACTGCTATTATATTACAGTCCAAAAAATTTAGTATTTTTAAATGCAAGCTATTGGGACATTACATATGAGTGAGTGGTGGCACTGGGCAGGCCCTGAAACGCACACTCGTTAAGGAAACTGACTGCTATTATATTACAGTCCAAAAAGTTTAGTTTTTTTTTTAAATGCAAGCTATTGGGGCACCAGATATGAGTGAGTGGTGGCACTGGGCAGGCCCTGAAACACACACTAGTGGAAAAAAACTGACTGCTATTATATTACAGTCCAAAAAGTTTAGTTTTCATTAAATGCAAGCTATTGGGAAACCAGATATGAGTGAGTGGTGGCACTGGGCAGGCCCTGAAATGCACACTCGTGAAGGAAACTGACTGCTATTATATTACAGTCCAAAAAGTTTATTTTTGTTAAATGCAAGCTTTTGTGACACCAGATATAAGTGGTGGCACTGGGCAGATGGGCACAGTATACGCTTCGAGCCTGACACACACGCTGGCAGACAACTAACTGCTATTCAATCTATTACAGTCAAAAATATATATATTTTTTAAATGTACACTACCGTTACACCAGATATGAGTTGCACTGGTGTGACACTGTGCCCTGGCAGGCCCTGAAACGCACACTCGTGAAGGAAACTGACTGCTATTATATTACAGTCCAAAAAGTTTTTTTTTTTTTAAATGCAAGCTATTGGGACACCAGTGAGTGAGTGGTGGCACTGGGCAAGTGGGCACAGTATACGCTGTGAGCCTGACACACACGCTGGCAGACAACTAACTGCTATTCAATCTATTACAGTCAAAATTGTATTTTTTTTTTTTTTTTTTTTTTTAATTTACACTACTGTTACACCAGATAGGAGTTGCACTGGTGTGACACTGTGCCCTGGCAGGCCCTGAAACACACACTCGTGAAGGAAACTGACTGCTATTATATTACAGTCCAAAAAGTTTTTGTGAGTGAGTGGTGGCACTGGGCAAGTTGGCACAGTATATTCTGTGAGCCTGACACACAGGCTGGCAGGCAGGAAACTGCAATTACATTACACAGAAAAAAAAAGCAGCCTGATGTTCTAGCCCTAAAAAGGGCTTTTTGGGGTGCTGTCCTTACAGCAGAGATCAGATGAGTCCTTCAGGACTGTGGTGGACACTGAATACACTAGCCTAGCTATCAATTTCCCCATCAAATCAGGAGCAGCTACACTGTCCCTACTCTCACTAAGAATGCAGCTTCACAATGAATGTAACATGGATGCTGTCCAGGAGGTGGGAGGGTCTGGTAGGGAGGGTCTGCTGCTGATTGGCTGGAATGTGTCTGCTGACTGTGAGGTACAGGCAGGGTCAAAGTTTACTCAATGATGACGAATAGGGGGCGGACCGAACAGCACATGTGTTTGCCGTCCGTGGCGAACGCGAATAAGAACAAGCGATGTTCGCCAGGAACTATTCGTCAGCGAACAGTTCGGGACATCACTAATGCTGTATCGTAACCATTACTGTCATGGTGTAACAAATGTTCAAACGTATTTATATTATGCTGTTACGCAACCATTAATGTCACACTGGATGTGACATATGCCTGACTAACCCTCCTACCTTCTCTTCTGTAACCCGAACCCCTTTTGACTAAAACGATAAAACGTAAATTTGAAAATAAAACATACAACAGCAATATGCTGCCATAATAGTATATTCCAAAATATAATATATATATATATATTTATATATATATATATGTACGTTTTTCTTCAAGTCTAAGATCTACAATCTATGAAAACTACAGAATATATGTTATATACAAAGCTAACATAAGACAATTTTTAATAGCATATAACATTAAAAATTTTAAATGCATAATATATCTAACAGTGGTCCTCATAGTTAGGAATCGTTGTGTATGTGTAAAAATGTCACTGTCAATATAAAATATTAAACGTTGAAGAAACACTATAAAGAGATGAAGATGGAATAAGAGAAATTAAGAAAAGGAAGAAAGAATAAAGAAAACATATAGAGGAGTCTGTTCCGTACAAATACAGGCCTCAATTTAATATTCTTGCATAAGCTTTTCAAATAATTTTATATTTTTTAAATAATTTTATATTTTTGTTTATAGTGACGTAAAAAAATCATTTTATTTTGGTGAATAACCACTCAGTTTCAGTGAACTAAAATGTGAATTGTTGAGAATTTAAAGTGCATCCAAAGTGAATTTCAGAAGCTGACTTATTCGAGAGTCTCTCCGTTTCAGCTGTTTTAACCTAACATATGTAATTAACTTTTAATTCTTGACAATTCACCCTCTAGTGAAAAACACTGTATATGTTTATATGTTTTAATATAGTGAATCCAAGATGCGGTCAAACCTCATATCATCAGAGGCAAGATAGTGAAGCTTGCAGTTTACCTCTGAAAAAAGCAGAGCTCATGGAAACATAGAATGTGGCGGCAGATAAGAACCATTCGGCCCATATAGTCTGCCCAATTTTCTAAATTGTCATCAAACTGTGATACTCTAGTGTCCTCTTAATCCCGTGTATTTCTCTTAATCAAGTACTTCAAAAACCACAATCCATTTGGCAACATTATGGGACATCTGCCAAACTCCATAATCCTTTCATGATTTTAGATGAGTGACATATCTTTGTAGTAAAGTATTTAAGGATTTATACACACTAGATGTTTCAATGAGTCATTGAATTTATAGCTTCCTGCATGTCGAGTCTCATAGAATAATTGGCTGCCGTAAGCTTGCCTTTGCTAGTTACAGTGTATGTTTGATCGTAGTTTCTTTCAACGCAGAAACATTACGACTATATACTTACAGACATTAACGCATATTAAAAAAATATAGATATATTTTTAATCTTTTCAAGGCAAGTTCGTGCAGAACAAAACAATAGCATGAACAATTACCTTTAATTAAAACCGATTTTTTTTTAGACTTACATTATATACTACAAGCTGACAAAAAAACAAAAAACACTATGCATTATCTCTTTTATGATGGGTTTTCATGGCTATAATTGTCTATATTGCAGTAACATACACAGGGTTATTCACTTAAGTGAGGAGTGCTGGCAAATCAAAGTGAATTTCAAATTTAAGGCCAACATGGCCAAAGTGAAAACACAATCATGTTTGAAGCCCATGGAACAACGCAGTGGGGGAGTGGGCCTTGACAGAGCCAGAGAGTGGGCAGGTGCTAGGGGTTTTGGGGTTGGATTAGGATAACGGAGCTTGGGGGGCGGGGTGTTGACAGATAAATAGAAGCCATGTTAGGTTAGGGGCCATCTTAACCAGAGCCTCACTTACCTGTTAATTGTGGTAGGTCGGAGAGGTTCTTCTCTTTTTTCGTTTCTGCAGGTCCATGGCGTCGCTGGAGGAGATTCTCAATGGAGTCAGGGCGGCAGTGAAGAACAGAGGGCTGGTGTGGCTGCACGAGCAGTTGGGTGCTGTCGGGCCTTCTTCTGCAGCACCTGTCCAGCGGCCGGCACGGAGGACGAGACCCCCCCAGCGGCTGAGCCCGGGCACAGGGCCCGCAAGGAGGCGGCGGAGGAGCCCTTCAGTGTGTGGCAGAGTGTCTCCAGGTTCAGGAGAGGAGCTGGATGTCACGCCGGGAAGGCGCATGGCAGTAACCGGCGGACGCGGCAGCGGTCAGGCGAGGATGGCCGTAAAGCACGGGCCGGCGGGAAAAGGGGCGCCACGCCGTTCAGCGGTAGGCAGGAGACGGCGACCGGAAGCTACCCTCAATGGGAGTGCGGCTGGGACAGCAGAGGATACCGTGAGCGGGAGTTCAGGACAGAAGCGTCCCGGTGAGTCGGCCACTAGTGGCCTTGCTGAGAGACAGGGGGATGGTACAGAGGCTGAGGCAGTGGCACAGGCGGCCCCTAAGTAGCTAGGGGTGGCTGGGTCAACGGGGACAGCGCAGGGGCGACCCGGGAGGGGGACAGGCCTGGACCCAGCAGTGGAGACAGGAGGGATGCTGACAGCAGGGTCGGCCAGAATGCAATGGGGGCAGCAGGAGTAAGGGGAACAGCAGCCTGCCAGGTCAGAGACGGTGGATCCTTGTCACACAGGGCGGCTGAGGGGAGGCCAGGTGCAGCAGAGGAGAGGGACCGGCCTGGGTCAGCTCAAGTGGAGGACGGCAGAGGTGTCAGGAGTGGGCAGGAGGGCCCCTCAGGCTGCTCCCAAGGTCAGCAAAGTGACAGGGAGGCTGCATGGAGCGAGCGGAGAGAAGAGCGGCACGGTGATAGCGTCAGGCACAGCTGCGCTAGGAGCATAGTGGAGAGACAGGGAAGCAGGGACAGGACACCAGCGCGGAACAGGCGTAGCGAATCCAGGTCCTGTTGCGGGGAGGGATGGAGGAGGTCCAGCTCCAGGGATAGAGAGAGAAGGAGTCGGCGCAGCGGATCTGGATCTTCGGAGAGGAGATTTCAGGATCAGAGGAGGGGCGCGGATTACAGGGAGAGTCGAGCTGCAAGGCAGAGCGATGTATGGAGCAGCAGACAGGAGCGTGGGGAGGAAGGGCGGGTAGTGTCGAAGCTAAACAGACTACCCAGGATATCTTCTCCCTACAGGTCACGGAGCAATACACCTGCGGTCCCGAGGTGGGATCAGGCGGACGGCAGTCAACGTTATCAGGGCACTCCGGTACCTGAAAAGGTGGACGGAAGGACAGCGGTCCCGCGGCCAGTGGCGGCGGAGTCTTAGACGGTGAGGCCATACATGCACGACACTTGTTAAGTGATCTGAAAACACTTTTAGAGTCGTGGTCGGGCAAAGGGGAGTTGCCACTGCAATTCGGGAAAGTGTGGTCGCCGGAGGGCAGTCGGGAACAGGCGGTTAGGTCAGCGGGGGCGCTAACGCAGGGGTCGGGCGTCGGCGAGTCAGGCGAATCATCTGGGTCGTCGGGACTGGCCAATGGGGGGGAGACCAAACAGTAGGATGCAGCGATATCCTGGACGCGGCTCGACAAAATGTGCATGTGTCGTTCGCGGGCCCCCTTGGATGCCATTTAAAGTCAGATGTGAAAGAAAAAATTTGGAAAGGTGAGTTTGAGGAAATTTTTTCACTTCTTCCCCTCGAGGAATTCTTGGACTTGAAAGAGGAGGATAAGAAGGATGCCAAGAAGGAGGAAGAAGAAAAAAGGCGGAGGTATCGTAAGATACCGAAGACTTTCAGGAATTGGCTAAGGGCCTTCTGTATTCTGGCTAGTGTGATTGGGGAAAGGAGCCCGAGTCATTGTTCTCAGCTTTTCTGCTACTTGGATGGGATAGGTGAGGCATATCGAACATACGGGGGTTTGGCCTGGTGGCGGTATGACAAACAGTTTTGTCAGCGCCTGGCAGCGAATGCGAGCATGCGGTGGGACCAAATGGACTTACCGTTGTGGATGCGGCTTATGATGGTGCAGAAAGCTGCGCCCTTTCCCGGGGCAGTCAGCACAGCAACGAAGGACACTGTAAGTGGGGAAATTCCTGCAGGTTCCGGCACGAGTGTTCGGGCTGCGGTGGAACTCACGGCGCCAACAGATGCTTCAAGAAGGGTAAGGCATATTTGGCGGGATGCTGGTGCGCCGAAGAATGGCCAGAGGCGTGGAAAGCGAGCCCCCTGATAAAAAAAAAATAATTTTTGGAATTCTTCCCAGTAGTGGTAGCGGGGGGTTTATGGGGGCCGGAGTTGGCAAACAAAAAAGTCGTGTTCCATTCAGACAACATGGCAGTGGTGCAGGCGATAAACAGTTTGTCAGTATCTTCCCCCACAGTTTTGTGCCTCTTACGGCAGTTAGTACTTCTCTGCATGTCCGTCAACATAGTATTCAGGGCCCGGGTCTTTCAAACGTTGTGGCTGATGCGCTCTCTCGTTTTCAGTGGGAACAGTTCCAGGAAGCAGCGCTGGACGCACAGGAGCAAGGGCAGGCTTGCCCGGATGTGATGTGGCAGCTCGGGACGTCGTGCTTGGGGGATATATAAGGAATTCTCTAGCGCCGAGCACTTGGTCATCTTATGTGAAGGTTTGGAAGGAGTGGGAAGAGACGGTACAGCAGGTAGGGGACGATCGCTCGGTGGGTCATTGGGTGGATGTACTTTTGTGGTTGCTGTGTAGGTTGTTCGCGAAACAAGCATCGCCTGCCATGGTGGACAGACATATATCAGCCTTGGCTTTTTTGTTCAAGTTTAACGGGTGGGAAGACATTACAAAGAATTTTTTGGTACGACAGGCGGTACGTGGTTTTGGGAGGGGGAAGAAGTCAGTTGACACAAGGAGGCCGGTGTCGTTTGCAGTCTTACAGGGACTGTTGGGGACATTGCGAGGTATATGTCGTTCTCCACTTGAGGCAACGCTGTTTTCGGGAGCATTTGTATGGGTGTTTTTTGGGGCTTTCCGGATAGGGTAGCTGGTTAGTGCCAACAAGAGTGGGGATGGCGGGTTACAGATCGAGGACGTGGAAATAGGGAAGACAGAGTGAAAATCAGACTGTGCCGTTCAAAAACGGACTTGTTCGGCAAAGGCTGCTCGGTGGTCTTGTACGAGTTGCCGGGTTCTGGGGCATGCCCGGTGGCAAGCGGTGCGCGGTACTCGGACATCCGTCCGAAAATCGACGGCTATTTTTTCTTGCATCCCCATGGCTAATAATTCTTGACTAATAATCTTAAAATTTGGACCTGTTGAACTCCCCTTGTTGACCTACCACCTTGTGCTGGCACCTATGGAGACACTGGACCCGGGGAGAGGCTTGCAGCTGATGTTTTAGTCCCCCGGAGGGGTACGCATCGCTCCTTTTGGATGAGGCCTACTCAGGTGGTGAGCGAGGCAGACGGCCGCTGCCCGCTATCCTGCCTAATGCTACTCAGCCAGGCTCCTTCGGCTGGGCGACCTGGGCCCTGTTCTCCCCCCTCTGGGCCGGTGGGGGTGATCCCAGCCTGCACCCTGTACGCCCTGTGGCTCCTGCTACATCGGAGCTTTTGAGGCCCCGACGGGCCGCCAAAACACAGCCCAAACCGCATCTAAAATGGAGGTGCCGTGACCCTGCTGGCTCGCACGAGCACCTCTGGCTTCCGAGGGGATGGTACCATCCTGAATCCCACTCAAGCACTGCACGCCTGCATGAAACAACTCAGTACCCACTAACCCACAGCCTCAGTAATAGCCGTACAAGCGATACCACAACAAAAAGACGGGAGCAGCTACCTGCTGACCGGCAAAGCACAGACCCATCGTCCCAGACCCAGCAGACCCCTCGGGCCTGCCCAGATGACTTGCACAGAGTACACACCATAACTCCATCCCGAGGAGCTGGCCTGCACCGCCTCCACAACGACACAGTGAAACTAGCCAGCCAGACCGCAGGGAGTGAGCACCAGACAGCTGGAGGAAAGCGGCGGAAGAGAGCTCCACATCACAGGGGGACTCCCAAGCCTTCAGTACCCAAGTTACGACTTAAGGCAGTAATGACTGCACTAAACAACTCTGGACTCACTGGGGGAGCGGAGCCTGCATAACATACCTCCTTGGGGTACAAGTATCTGGCAGCCTGCCGCTGGGGTGTCGGGGTGCTCTTATAGTTTAGTTTATAGACCTCAGAACTCTACCTGCATATTAAGTGAAATTAGCAAGGGCAACAGCTTAAGGGCATGATTTAGCAACAGCTAACCCATGAGTAAATATCATAGTACTATAGTTCACAAGCTTGTGTTACAATAGATAATTGATTACTAGTACTGTTTTCAAGCTTACACGTGTGCCTCATGCTATACTATAAAATGTGCAATACATTTATAATCTTAAGCGCAATTAGCTTGTTATACGCATATCGAGCCTAGCATGTTATGCCATAAAAATGATACCTAAAACCCTGATATCTTCATGTAATATAAAAAACAAAAATGTGCCGATTGCCCAGCTACTGTTATATTGCAAATCATAATGCCACACTACAACAACACTAGCAAAGCCAACCTAGCACCAATAAGCGTTGATCACCTTACTATATTATTCTAACGATTTCACTGTTTAGCCAAGCCTGTTATAACTATATAAAAATGTGCAATGTCTCGTGCCACTATCAAACACGCTGTTGTGGCGTATGTCAATAATATGTAATAAACTGCACAACAAAAATAAAGAATTTAAAAAAAAAATGAATTACTTTACAGTGGTCATTGTCTGAAAATCAAAGCAAATTCAAAACCAAAATAGCCGTATTTGAAATTCTCCAAGCCTGTTATTATTAGTATTACCGGTACTACTGGTATTTAAATTGTGCCAGCATATTCTGTAGCACTTTACAATATTTTCAAAGGGGGAGATTTAACAATAAATTAGACAATTACAAACACTTACAGAAACAATAGGTTAAAGAGAGCCATGCTCAAACAAGCTTACAGTCTATGTTATATCTGCAGTTCGGCTATTTTTACCTTTTATTTTCAAATTCTCTATGAATTCTTGGCAATTCTTTATTTAGTGTATAACCCTGAATGGGTCAAACAGGTTTATTTAATTTCAGTTCGATATAACCGAATAGTAAAAAAAAAAAAAAAATCTCCAAATTCATCTATTTTTGTTTTGGCTTTTTTGGACAAAAATGAGAAATTTACTTTCAATTCACTTTGAATTCCTGACAAATCATGCTTTAATGTATAATCATGCAAGTTCCCTTGATCTGGTCTTTAACAATTCCACATGCCCATTTTCTTACTTACTTGCCATGTTGTCTCTCTGCTTTGAAATATCAACGCATCTGATCAAGCCCGGTGAGACTTGTACGCTCCCACAGCCAATATTTATATGGGATTACGGATACTGCCTCTCCTAGGATTTTAATAGCTGTTGCTAATGAGCTGGGTGGATACAGTTTTTTTTATTGATGATTTCTTATGTACTTTCCAAGCTTGTAATTAACAGTGTGATCATTATTTTGCAAAAAAATCAAGGACCAATCTTTAAATGTTGAGCAAATTGTCAAGAACATTCTATAGATTTTTATAGACATTATTTTTTTTTAATGACCCAATCATTTTCTATTTTCTTCTTCTTCTACTGGAACATTCAGCAGAATTACCCCCCAAAATAAAATTAATTAATATTAGTAAATAGTTGCTTTTTTATGATAGAACATGCACATTTAGGCAAGATAATTATTCTTTTGTCATATTTTCTACATCTCTCTGCATAAATGTGATTCAGGCTAAGAGTGTTACTGAATAATAAATTATGTTTTAAATGGTGAACATCACTTGAGCATTGGTGAAGGTGCACAGTCTGCTTATATCACCGTTAAAAATGTGAGTGTTTAAAACTAAGATAGGGTTAGGATTAAGGAAGTTTAGAATTAGAGTTATGGGGTATGTGTAAGGTTTTTTTTTTGGCATTGTTGGGTTAAGGGGCTTGCGGTTGGAATTCAGATAACATGGTGTCTAAGGATAGGAGATATTTAAAGGGTTAGTCACTAAACTCAAAATTATAGCATATTAAATAGAATTTGCATAAATTTAACCTGCAATTGCTGATTGGGACATTTCAAGCTTAGCTATAGTCACAGTTTGGCTATTTTAGAATACATTACAAATCAGATTTAATTTGATGTTTAGGGCATTAACTTGTGTCTGTGTGGGGTGTGGGGAAAATCTTGAAAACAGGAGTGGGAGGTACTTGCATCATTAAAGTACCAGCTCCAGACCTTTTTTTAACACATTTTCTATTTGTCTCAATAACCATGCCAAACTCATTTAAATTGTTCTAGTGGCAGCCTAAAATGCATGCTCCACCAGTGGACCCATCCCGCTCTGCCTTAGCTGAACCTACTCTAGGCAAAAGTATAATTAGTTTTCTTTATGGATTGGATAGAGTAATCTTTCCACCATCAAACAAACCGATTGTTCCCAATTCTGGCCACCGAACAAATAAAAGAAAACTCCAGTGCCCAAATACAAAATAAATACATGTTTCCATATTTAGTAGATATACCTCCAATGAAAACATGCACTCATTTCCGTATGCATTTTTTTCACTGGGGTATATTCTAAAAGCTGCAAAATATGCATATCTTGTCTGCAGCCTATGCAAGCCCTCCTCATTCTGCGAGGTCTGGAGTGGTCCTTGACGATCAAATCCAGAGATTGGTACCTCTCTTAATTAATAATTCACCTACCACTCAGTTTTGTAGGAGCTTGAATAGGTCACCTTCTGTTGCACTAATTTACTTACACCCAGAGAAAGGAGATTATTACTTGTGCTTTAACAACATCTAGATACAATTGTAACTTGTTTGTTATTTTGA
This sequence comes from Pelobates fuscus, assembly GCF_036172605.1. Taxonomy (NCBI): domain Eukaryota; kingdom Metazoa; phylum Chordata; class Amphibia; order Anura; family Pelobatidae; genus Pelobates; species Pelobates fuscus. The sequence goes on along the minus strand of NC_086322.1, from coordinate 269,261,209 downwards.
GTTGTTTTGCTTTGTTTAACTGTTTTGTTATTATTTTGTTTTTCTTTTTAAATGAAGGTGGTATTTGTATGACCAGTTGAGTTAATAGTTATATTGACATGTTGTATCCATCTCAATGGCCTGGTGATACCTAAGTATCTTACTTTATCTGTAAACTAGAGTACCAGTATAATTTGTCATAATGTCATTATAGAATTTTAAAGTTGATGTTTTCTATTTCAACCCCTTAACACCGCAGCCAAATGTACAAGTTGTGAACGAAACAAAACGTAAACAAAACCTGGCATTTGCGCTATATGTCTGTCCAACCGTAATTCACCTCTTTCATATTAAATGCACCCCCCCTTATTATATATCATTTTATTCAGGGGAAACAGGGCTTTCATTTAATATCAAATATTTAGCTATGAAACATAATTTAATATGAAAAAAATGGGAGAAAATACGATTATTTTTTTTCGTTCTACATGACATTTTAACTGTCAATGTCATAATACTGTTTGCTTTTACTGCAATAAAATACACATATTTGTATTCAGCAAAGTCTCACGTGTAAAACAGTACCCCCTATGTACAGGCTTTATGGTGTTTTGGGAAGTTACAGGGTCAAATATAGCGTGTTACATTTGAAATTGAAATTCGCCAGATTGGTTACGTTGCCTTTGAGACTGTATAGTAGCCCAGGAAATAAATTTACACCCATAATGGCATGCCATTTGCAATAGTAGACGACCCAAGGTATTGTAAATAAGCGATGTCCAGTCTTTTTTAGTAGCCATTTGGTCACAAACACTGGCCAAAGTTAGCGTTCGTATTTGTTTGTGTGTGAAAAATGCAAAAAACGCCAATTTTGGCCAGTGTTTGTGACTAAGTGGCTACTAAAAAAGACTGGACATACCCCATTTGCAATACCTTTGGTTGTCTACTATTGCAAATGATATGCCATCATAGGGGTAATTTTCATTCTTGGGCTACCATAGGGTCATAAAGGCAACGTAAGCAATCTGGCGAATTTTAATGTGAAAAAAATTAAACACAAGCCTTATATTTGACGCTGTAATTTTTGAAAACACCATAAAACCTGTACATGAGGGGTACTGTTGTACTCAGGAGACTTCGCTGAACACAAATATTTGTGTTTCAAAACAGTAAAAAGTATTGCAGCAATAATATCGTCCCTGTAAGTGCTGTTTGTGCGTGAAAAATGCAAAAAACGTCACTTTTACTGGCGATATCATGGTTGTAATACATTTTACTGTTTTGAAACACTAATATTTGTGTTCAGCGAAGTCTCCCGAGTAAAACAGTACCCACCATGTACAGGTTTTATGGTGTCTTGGAAAGTTATAGGGTTAAATATAGTGCTAGCAAATTAAATTCCCTATACTTTCGGCATGGGTGGTCAGGCAGGTCCCGCTAATTGTAATTAATTAGGATACCTAATTATGTAAAATTATTACATAAATATATGTGTAGAATTAATATATGTATATATACATATATATATATATATATATATATTTTTTTTTTTTATATTTTTATTTATATATAGGTATATATATATATAGTGATATATACGTATATATTTATGTATATAGATATATATATATATATATATTATTTCGTTCTACGTGTATTTTGATATAAATATATATATATATTAATATCACAATACAGTTAGAACGAAATAAAACACATCTATATATTTTTTAATATTTTATTTTTAATTATTTATTTTATTTTATTTTTTTACGTATTTACATATTTTTTTATATATTATTTATAAATATATATATAACAATAATTATATATATATTTAATCAGTATCAGTCTACGTGTAATTTGATAATATATATATATATATATATATATATATATATAATTATATATATATATATTAATATTAAAATACACCTAGACGGTGTATGTGTGTGTATGTATATGTGTATATATATACTTAGATCATATATATATATATATATATATATATATATATATATATAATATATATATATATATGATCTAAGTATAAATTTTTTTTTTTACACTTATTTAACATTTATTTTATTTGATTTCAGCCAGCAGGGGGACCAACTGTTATTACAGTTAGTCCCCCTGCTGGCATTGCTGCAGCCAGCTATACCGGCCATGTGATTGTGAGGTCCTCGTAAGGACCTCACTCTCACATGACCGGGAGGGACCGGAGGAGGAAGATGTGCCGCGGGGGGGCTCCGCGGGTAAGTTACTAAAAACCGGAGGGCGTACTATTACGCCCTGCGGCGTTTAGAGACGCTTTTAAAAGGACGTAATAGTACGCCCTCCGGTCTTAAGGGGTTAAGAAGAAGAAATAGATTCAATGGCCCTGGAAGTAGCATTGAGAATAATTTTAATAAGAATGTATAAGAATGATAGTAATCGTAAAGATGCATGTGTCCCTCACACTTTAACATGACTCAGTTCTTTTTATTGTTAATTGGAATTTAGTATTGTACCCCTTGAAAAAACTATAGTGTTAGGAATACAAATCAATTATGTCATCCAATCCAATGCTTTCCCATAGGAAAACATTGTGAGGCAAAACACGTTTAGTGTGTATGCATAGCAAAAACGCATGTTACTAGGTTATTTCGGAGGAAGCAAATCTTGTGGCATTGAGATGAAGTGGTCTGGGTGCCTATAGTGTCCCTTTACATTTTATATAAACTTTGAATCATTTGTCTTTATTTAGACTTTGAATCATTTGAATATGTGTTTTATATTATTTCTATTATAAAAAAAAACTAATATCTTGGACCAGAACAAGCATTTATGATGCTAATAAATGCAAAAAAATAAATACATTTTGCAACCCCCAAGGAAGCATGACTGACCCTTTCTATCTGCAAACAATAATACATTTTATGCAGTAATTAATTTCATTTTTTGCAGCACTTTCCTCACTCAGATGGCCAATATAGGTGCTTCCTGGGTCAGTGCTACAGAGTGTGCAGTTCTGACTTTCAGCGTCTCTTCGTCCTGCATGGAGGTGCTGAAAGTTTCTCATATAGATGCATTGTTTTAATGCATCTCTATGAGGAGACGTTGATTGGCGCAGAGCGCAGAATTGATGATCTCGGCCAAGGAAGCAGAGTGTGAGCGGACCCGCAAGGAGATGGATAAAGTTGAGTAATCAACCTTTTTCACTGGGTGGGGTGGAGCTGTCAATGGGGGCCAGGGGACTAAATGGTATATTACACCTATAGTGTCAGGAATACACATTTGCATTCCTGACACTATAGTGTTCTTTTAAATAATGTATCAGTGCCCCTCCTGAGATTAAATTATGGATCCACCAATGATAGACAAAAACAAAACACAGACAAACACCTAACTAGCCATACCCTTCTTCTCCTAGTGACAGACACCACACCCCTTAGTGACAGACACCACACCCCTAAATAGTTTCATTCACAAGTCAACATAATTAACCACTATATACATGCATAACTAGACACACCGTCATACAAACAGATACTATTAATAACAAAATATAGTACCCTACTCTTCCGGCTGCTGCTTACCTCCATTTTGGAGGAGAAAGTGTCTAAAGGTACTTGTTACTGCAGTCTGCATCGTCTAATGGAAGCAACAATTTGCAAAAACCTCCAGAGACATTATTCATCCCAACCTGGGAGTTTAATTATCCCCAGATACTGCAGTCCAGTGGGAAACATCTCAGTGGACCATCCCAGGCCTGGAGAGCACAAACTCCCACAGTGCTGGGCTAGCAAAGGGACATCTGTGCTGGGATCAAGTAAGTAAATAAAGGGTTTTTATCCCTTTATTTACCACAGCGGGGGGAAATGGGATGGCGCGAGTGATGTGCAGGCAGAGGGAGCTATAGTGCCAGGAATACAGCTTCGTATTCTTTGCACTATAGTATCCCTTTAAGTTGTTATGGGGTGGGAGTGTTCCATTAATGATATTTTCCAATCTCCATTTGCCATTTTACTGTTTCTTCTTATCCTTTCCCACGATCTAAGTTTGTAATATATTTCCATATCTAACAGATATTACATTTAATAGAGATGTAATTGAGATAATGGTGCCTTTTGGGAGGTTTAGTTAAGTGCAGCCTGCAGCACCTGATATACTTAAATTACTCTTTATTGTAACAAGCACAAAGTGTAAAATTGGCTAGCCAACTACATAGCATCTGCATGCCACTGTATATGAAGTATATTCATGTTTCAGCTTGTTTTGTTGTTGGATAACTTTTATACCCTCAGGAACTCGGAAAGACATGGCAAATTTGGTTGAAGAACTAAACGTAACGTGAAAAAAATGTAAACACACAAAGGAATTCAATTTCAGGGTATAAAATCATCCATAGTACAATACAGATGAATGAGTATGTCATAAAAATGCAAGCATGAGTTATTAATCACATAGCTTCCAAAAATAGATTTGGATAAGACATACATTCCTAAGACTGATGGATTGTCGTAGTACAGCACTGAATATCAGAAACATAATATTGCAACTGAATTGATACAATCTTTTTCATCCTCTATTCTTGGGTTATACCAACTGTCTAAACTAAGTAAGTTGTCAGCTACAGTGGAGGGTTGGTGACTGGAGTACTAGTGGTCATGTGCAAGAAATTAATATTTTTTTGGCTCATTTAAGGGACTCCATGGGCCCTCAGACCACTTTATCTCAATGAAGAAATCTTGGTGCCATGTCAGTGTCTGTTTTGTAGGAACGGAAATGTTTACATTGCAGGATTTAACTACCTTTAGTGTCTGTCCTCCGGAGAGCCACTAGAGGTGCTTCTGCCCCAGTAGCCAACCATAGGCGTGCACAGCCTGTTGCATTAGGGTGTGCACCCTAAAGCACAAACACACACATCGTGTGTATATGTATTTTTATTTACACACACACACACTATATATATATATATATATATATATATATATATATATATATATATATATATTTGTGTTCGGGGCATTCTCATATGATATAGAATAAGATGGTTGTAGCGATGTAGCTTTAGGAATAATCGGTTGAGGTGTGCCGAAACCGACGTATGCTGTAGGCCGGTAAAAAGTGGGCAAAAAGAGAAATAATAATGCAAAACATTATACAGGATCATAGTGCATTTGTTAACCATCAGGTAGACATTTTAATGAAAGCTTCCTAATTCCTGAATCGGCTGTGGTATGTAAGTCGCATAAGCCTATGATTCCAAGCGGCCCCGTGTCTTTAACGTGTGCGGGGATATCGTGGCTATATAGTGCATGAACTTACCTGTGGTAAGGACAGTATTGTACAGTGACAGTAATGGTTCAGTAGTGCGTGTGGTGGCGTGTCCAAGAACGTAACCAGTACCTTAACCGGGCACCCAGCATTGCTTGTAAGATAGTAGGTTATATGCACTGGTTCGCACATCTGACTCGTCTTAGTTTTAGGAAGGGATCGGACATAGTGGTTTGTGTGTTTAAAAACAATAAGTGGTCAACAGGCATTCTTGTTTATGATGTTTGCAGCTGATAGTGAGTTATACCTTGAGAAAGCAGTTAAAGGCTAGATAGGTAGAAGTTTTGATGACTGCATTGGTGCATGGTTCGGAAGGTGCATGGTCGAGTGGTTCTGATATGGTTTGAACATTGTATGTCTATGGCCAGTATTTAGTTGTAGTGGAAATGTCCGCTTGGCTATGTCTCTAAGTAAGGTATGGATGGGGTAGGAGGATAGGAACCTTAATTTTTAACTGAAGGTGGCAAAAAGAAGTGAATGCCATAAATGGTTAAACCTCAAACCAGCTATCTAAGTCATGGTCCGACATGAAACGTATTGTATACGTGGAAACCCTGTAGCAAGCGTGTTGAGTGCTGGTGGACAAGGCCAGTTTAGTCAGAGCCCGGCTATGTTGGCGAGGTTCATGTAATCCATGACCTTGACCATAAATGACCCCCTGCGATGGCGGCTGTCACGTCAGCTGCCACAGTAGTTTACCATTACGTGTGGTTAGGTCTGCCGTGGCTTGGTTGTCTAGGGACAGCCCCTGATCATCCTGCGGGAGTGTGGAAAAAGCAAAGTGGTCTGAGATGAAAGCGTAGCCTGCGGTATGATGAGCATGGCAAATTTTAAGGAACCTGGCAGGGATTGTAGTTCCATGCGGTTGTGAGTACCAAGCAGGAGTTGGTAATTGGTGTTGTTGCGACTGTTCCTATTTCTCACGTGGTAACTTGTTGGCAAGGATGCCTAGTCAAGTTGTATGCCCAGGAATGTAACAATAGTGTCTGGGTCTTCTGTGACCTTAGGGAATACTGGGACCCCTAAGTGTTCAGACATACTAATGGCTTCCTTGAAGCTTCTAGAGGGAAAGGCGTTCCCTTTGACCAACAATACATCATCTCGGGAGTGTATGACTGTGGGGCATCTGGATATGTTTAACCACAACCAGCAAATAGTTCTACGAATATATTTAAGATTGTGGCTGCTCTTGACCCGAAAGTTAAGCAGGAGAATAAATATATGACTGCTGCCCATAAATGCCCTGTAAGTGCCAGTGTAGGGTGGATGATTGCAGTCTGAAATGCGTTGTGATATCAGTTTTACTTAACCAGGCTTCCCCCGCTGCTTGAATGATAGCTGTAATGGTATGAACAATGGTGGCATACTGTAGTGAAGACTCCTCGGAAGGGTATGAGGGAGTTGAGACTTGGGGTAGCCGAGGCGTGAGGTGCAGATAAGTCTATGATCAGTTACAGTGTGAGGGAAGATTCCCTGTGACAATCCCAATGGGATTGTGCCATGCGGTAAATGGTGTAGATCGGAGAGGCCCAGGTAGAAATCTTCTGCCATTCTTGGGCCATGAGTGTATTGCTAGCTGTTGGATGCTGCTGTGATGACTGCAAGTTAGGGCATTCTAGATTTCCCCAAAAGTATATGGCAATACCTGTCCGGAAGGCCTTTAAAATCTGAGATTAGGAAATCAACTAAATGTCTGGAAGGGTGATGAGTTAGAAAGTACTGGAAATGCATAATGTTTACAGACGTGAAGTAATGTTCAGGGTACATTTATTGGGACACATGGTTTTCATGTGCCCTGACGTATTGGGAACATATCTGCCACAGTCTGCATGCACTACTTGTGCCAACATGGAAATTGTTGCAAATCTGGGACCCAATTTGTCTCTGGTAGTTCTGAGGTGCTAGAGCTTGGAGCCTGAAACGTGATCGTCCGCTGTGTTGGGACAAAATTGTCGTGTGGGACTAGCAACATCCTCTCCAAGTGAAAGATGGAGATAGCCATTATTATATGAACCCACAGTGTGCTAGTACTGGCTTGCTAGCTAAAGCTGCATGGCGAAACAATTAATCCTTTGTTTTGTGACAGGTGAGGCCCTGCTAGTTGCCAAGTAGCTTGAGAGGCTCTATCTATGCAATGGCGCGAGGGGATTTTGTGGCCACCAACGTAATGGCAGGATGTTGGCCTCTCGGTGACTGTAACCAGAAAAAAGGAGAGGAGAGTGACAGGTGAGGCCCTCTCTATATACCATGCGAGGCGGCTAGCTCACGAGTGGCCCGATGGGTGTTTGCCTCCGAGCGTTGAGGCAGGGTGTTGGCCTTGCGGGACCACTATACGACAGGCGTAGATGCCAAGAAAGGAGAATACCTATTGGAAACCTATAGTCCCTAATTGCCAGTACGCTAAGGATGTATCCAGGGGAAAACAGAAAATGTATGTAAATACCACATAAGCAGGTGTATATACCTGGTAGTATGATTAGATACCCTTACTGGTCGTAAGGGTTATTAACACCTGTATCCCGGACGGGTAAAACAATGTATGAAAATTGAATATAGACATTTAAAAGCGTATACCCATATGTGTGTTATGCACGTTTAATAGAGCAAAGTGCTCCGTCCCAATGTTTATTGTATGCTTGTTAATGCCCCTGTTTGAAGGAAATTTACTTGTCGGGAGTGTTATATCATCTGTGATATGGAATACAACTGTACCCGGAAACATGAGTGTAGTGAATCATGACTGGCTGCTGAATTACCTAATGTGTGAAAGTACGTAATTGGAAGGACTTATATTTTAAGCGTGCAACCATGCAAATATTCCGTAGGAGTCAGTATATTAAGTGAAAATGCTGTAGTTCGTTTGTTTGCTTATGAAGTGAAATAAAGTCTGAGAAGCCTGTAGTATACCGATTGACCAGTAGGGGTCAGCATGTAGGCGAAAATGCAGTGGTTCGTTGGTTTCAAATGCAATAATGTCTGAGAAGCCTGTAGTACACCGAATGACTGGTAGGGGTCAGCGTGTAGGTAAAAATGCAGTGGTTTATTGGTTTGTACATGAAAATGCAAAAACGTCTAAGAAGCCTGTAGTACATCGATTGACTGATAGGGGTCCGTGTGTAGGCGAAAATGCCGTGGTTCGTTGGTTTGTACATGAAATGCAATGATGTCTGAGAAGCCTGTAGTACACCGAATGACCGGTAGGGGTCAGTGTGTAGGCACGAATGCAGTGGTTAATTGGTTTGTACATGAAATGCAATAATGTCTGAGAAGCCTGTCGTACACCGAATTACCGGTAGGGGTCAGTGTGTAGGCGCAAATGCCGTGGTTCATTGGTTTGTACATGAAATGCAATGATATCTGAGAAGCCTGTAGTACACTGAATGACCGGTAGGGGTCAGTGTGTAGGCTCAAATGCAGTGGTTCGTTGGTTTGTACATGAAATGCAATAATGTCTAATAAGCCTGTGTGGCGAAACCAACTTCGCCACTGTGAACTGGAGAAGCCTGGTTGCTAGCCTCCTGCCCTGCGACTACGGCCCATGGACATATTGCTCTATAAACACTATATTTGGGCATGTAATAATTTATATTGCTGCTACTGGCCCTTTAAAATCAGCGATGGACATATTGGGACTTTTGGGACTAATGTCCCTTTAAGACTTTGTAACATATCACAGTAATACTGTCTTAAATATTATGTAGGTATTTATGTGTTCAGTTAAACTGGGGATGTAGAAATGTGTGTTTTATGTGTTAAATGTATCAGTATGTAATTTTATGTCTTTTACTGTCTTTTTGCAACCATGTGGTTAATGGAGTCTGACTCTAGTCCTAGATAATTGGATTACTTCTCCAATTATCTCCATGGCAGAAGGGAGGAAGCCGGGATGCATTGTGGGGGATGTTTTACTTCTGTTTGAGCCAGATTGTGCCATGCTGCAAGCCAGGGCCCAAAAGATACTTTTAGTAACTTTTGAACCCCTGGTCGGATTCATGCCATTTTTTAATATGTTGTTCCCCTGAATGGATTGATTGTGGATATGTATTTTTATGTGAATGTGATGTATGGTTTTAAAGTTATGAAAGTTGTGTAAAAGTATATTTTACTCTGTATGCATAATGGGATTATGTGTCACACTAAGGGGAGGGGATGTGTGGGAGGTAACATCTATGTCATTGGTTCTTTTATGCCTCCCCCTGGGTGTGGCCTGTATGTGTGAGTTGGAAATAAAAGCCAGGCTGGATGAGCCAGTCCAGAGATCCTGTTTAACCCTCAAAATGAAGTGTCGTCTCGTTCTTGGGGGGAATTGGATTGTAAGCTGACTGCCAGGAGTGTAAGCGGATTGTATGCTTTTCTTGTTCAGCTGTTCCAGTTCGGAGTGTTATTTCGTATCCAGATCGGGAGTTTGGTGTTTTGCAGTAGCTGCCTGTGCATCTGGAAAGGGGATTATCGCCTAAACTGGGTTTTATCCTCTTGTAAGTGAAACGGTCCGTTACAATTGGTGGCAAGCGGCGGGATCGTTCCTACAACCAGAGGGACAGCTACAGACAACACCATTCCTGGATTACAAAGTAAGGGCAACGCCAGTACTCGTACAGCGTCCCCACCAGCAGTCATGTTCTATCGATATGAAGGCGTAGAGTTTGCTACTGAGGTAATGAGGAGAATAGCCAAATATGGCCCGAATCCCCTGAAGGTGATTGTTGATGCAGCTATACAGCAACTGCTTGAAGAGTTCCTGTTTTACCCTCAAAGTGATGTGTCGTCTCATTATTGGGGGAAGGATTTAATGTATGCTGTTCCAGTTGACTGCTAGGGGTACAAGCCTATTCGTATGGTTCCTATTCAATGGTCTACAGCATTCATACGCTTGGGAGAATTTAAAGGTTTCTTGGATTCGGTGATTATGGTGTCTGCCAGAGTGCTTGGAGCCCTCAGGAAGCACTAGGAGCATCCATTAATGGAGGTACCAAGTCGGGGTGCCAGGTGATCCGTTACAGCCTGTAGTACACTGAATGACCGGTAGGGGTCAGTGTGTAGGTGAAAATTTAGTGGTTTATACATGAAAATGCAAACAACGTCTAAGAAGCCTGTAGTACACCGAAATGACTGGTAGGGGTCAGTGTGTAGGTGAAAATGCAGTGGATTATTGGTTTGTACATGAAAATTCAAACAACATCTAAGAAGCCTGTAGTACACCGAATGACCGGTAAGGGTCAGTTTGTAGGCGCAAATGCAGTGGTTCGTTGGTTTGTACATGAAATACAATAATGTCTGAGAAGCTTGTAGTACACTGAATGACCGGTAGAGGTCAGTGTGTAGGTGAAAATACCATAGTTTATTGGTTTGTACATGAAAAAGAAAAATGTCTAAGAAGCCTGTAGTACACCGAATGACCGATAGGGGTCAGTGTGTAGGCACAAATGCGGTGGTTCGTTGGTTTGTACATGAAATGCAATAATGTCTAAGAAGCCTGTAGTACACCCAAAGACCGGTAGGGGGCAGTGTGTAGGCAAAATTTTTATTTTGTTTGTAGTTTTAACCGCACAGATGATTTTAACCCAACAGATTTTACATGAACAGCTAGGTGAGTATTAGGTAATGAAATAACCGTGCAAAACAAAAGGAAACCGTAAAGTGAGGACCCATGCTGTGCTGAACGCCGTGGGAACTAATCCTGGCGCGACAGGTGGGTCAACTTACGGTTTGAGAGTCCCTGAGGCACCAAATGTGATGCTGACCGGAAAGAAAGCCACTGGATTAACGGAAAGCCCTGCAGCAGGATTCCTGGACACAGCTTGGAGTATGAGACCCTTATGGAGCAAAGGTGAAATCAACATGGCGTCTTGAATGTGCTATTCGTCTGACCCACAAAGGTAAGTAGGGAAAGGGGGGAGTCCCTTTTGTAGGTATATACATACATACATACACACATATATATACAAATACAAATATAGGTGCAGTGTGTGTGATTGTGAGCGGTGCAGTGTGTGTGTGATTGCGAGGGGTACAGTGTATGTGTGTAATTGTGAAAGGTACAGTGTGGTGTAATTGTGAAGGGTGCAGTGTGTGTGATTGTGAGGGGTACAGTGTGTGTAATTGTAAGGGGTATAGTGTGTGTAATTGTGAGGGATGCAGTGTGTGTGGGGTGCAGTGTGTATGATTGTGATGGGTGCAGTGTGTGGGGATACAGTGTGTGTGATGGTGAGGGGTACAGTGTGTGTAATTGTAAGGGGTACAGTGTGTGTAATTGTGAGGGGTACAGTGTGTAATTGTGAGGGGTACAGTGTGTATGATTGTGAGGGGGCACTGTGTGGGCGACAGGGGTTAGGGGGTTGGAGGGGCAGCGACAGGGGTTGGGGGGTAGAGGGACAGCAACAGGGGTTGGGGGTAGAGGGACAGCGACAGGGGGTAGGGGTGTGGAGGGGCAGCAACAGGGGGTAGCGGGGGTAGAGAGACAGCGATAGGGGTTAGGGGGGCAGTGACAGGGGATAAAGGGGTAGTGACAGGGGGTTGGAGGGGCAGTGACAGGGCATGGGGGTGAAGAGGAAGTAACAGGGGTAAGGGGGGTGGAGGGGCAGTGACAGGTTTTAGGGGGTTGAGAGGCAGTGACAGGGGTTAGGGGGGATAGAGGGGTAGTGACAGGGGTTGTGGGGGTGGAGGGGCAGTGACAGGGGGTTGGGGGTGGAGGGGCAGTGACAGGGGTTAGGGGGGTAGAGGGTTAGTGACAGGGGGTGGGGGGAGTGGAGAGGCAGTGACAGGGGTTAGGGGGTAGAGGGGCAGTGACAGGGGTTAGGAGGTAGAGGGGCAGTGACAGGAGGTAGGGGGTAGAGGGGCAGTGACAGGGGGTAGGGGGGCAGTAACAGGGGGTATGGGGATAGGGGAGCAGTCACAGGGGGTAAGGGGGGTTGAGGGGCAGTGACAGGGGGTAGGGGGTACAGGGGCAGTGACAGGGGGTAGGGCGGCAGTTACAGGGGGTGGTGGAGGGGCATTGACAGGGGGTAGGAGGGGTGGAGGGGCAGTGAGTGACAAGGGGTAGAGGGGGGTTTATAAATACCTGCCCTGTTAGTCCAGCGGGCATTCTCTCTCTTCAGTCTGCAGCTCTGCCGGGAGTGAGCTACAGACCACATGGTGAGTCTCGCGATCTCTGCTCTGACAGGCTGGAGATCGCGAGACACCTCAGTCTGCAGCTCACTCCCGGCAGAGCTGCAGACTGAGGCTGGATCTCCGTCAGGGCAGACTGACAGGAGGGGCCTCGCACCCGGCGGCATTGTGGGCAAGTCGCCGGGCCCTCTCCTGTGATGACCGAGGACCCGACATGTTAGTCTGCCCTAAGGCAGTGCAGCACGGAGGTGTGATTAGGGTGTGCCCAGGCACACCCGGCACACCCCGTGCGCATGCCTATGTAGCCAGCTATTCAATAATTACTGAGGATCTCAACCAAAGAGAGCCCAGTGTGACACAATCTCATTTTTCAAACCTTCAAACGCCGGTGTCATTGATGTAGGATTATTAAAAATCTTTATTGAACTTGTATTGAATTATTGCACTAACTCCATTTTAACTGCATACTGTGTGACAAATCCTCCATTTTGTCCTCATAACCTGACTTCTTCATTTTAAAACTACATTATATGACAGAATTTCCCAGCACATCTAACACAATGGACAAAGACTGTATTTTCTATAAAGATATGACTAACTCAGAAACTGCTGAATTTCCCCTAACTTGCAACATAGTATAAATTGAAGGCCATGAGAACACGGTAGTAATGAAATGTTCTATTCATAAGAGACCTTGCACCTGATCTGACATCACTGACCGTGTAAAATGACGCTCAAGCCCCCCTTTCCACCGAGTAAGCCTTATGCTAGGGAAGATGGCGCTTGAGCCCCTTGTCCCCACCCGTGTCCAGAACAATACCACCTATTGGTGGGTGGACACCTAGCTAACCACTTAGTTTTTGAGCCAATTAATTACATTTATAGGTGGACACTAATCCAGACACTTAACAATTAATCCAATTAATGATGTTTATTTGTTATTATCTGATATTCAATGATGACGTAAAATGCCTCTTAAAAGGGCCTGCGAGCCCGCTCTTGCTGCACTTGCCAATAAATTTCCTCGAAGTTATTTTAACCTGAACTCTGTGTGTCAGACTGAATTACTTCAGCGTATATACGCAATTTAATTTTCTTAATTTGGACAGGAACAGATAGACATTTAAACATTTTGGTTTACTGCTAAAAAGTACCATAACAACTTGGCGCCCAACGTGGGGCTCCGGGCTATGTCTGGCCGGTGAGCCGTCCTAAGGAAGACGCTGTTGGACGGAGGAATCGGAGGGGAAGGAAAGGAGACTGATCACCTCCGGGTACACGGTAGAGACTTCTGCAGAGCCACCGGTATGTTCCGGCCCCTTTGATTGACCCGTCCACGTGTCTGTGACTGCTTCCCGGGAGGACATCAAAGACAGGTAATATCTTGCCCGGGGTCTCGTTACTCACTTGTTTACCTGCATTTAGTCTATCTGTTGCCTGGGTGTGTTTGAACTGTTTGCCTGTTTCCCCTTTTTGAGATAAAGGGGGGTGGACCTGCGGGGGTTTTGCCTGGGGTTCTCTGTTTTGCCTGTTTTCCCCTTTTTGGGATAAAGGGGGGGTGGACCTGCGGGGGTCTTGCCTGGGGTTCTCTGTTTTGCTTGTTTGCTCATTTACCCCTTTTGGGTTAAAAGGGGGTGGACCCGGGGGATTTGCCTGGAGTCCTGTTGCCTGTTTTACTCCTTTTAGGAGCCACGTGTTTGTGGCTGTAGGGAAAAAGGGGGGTTGACCTGTGGAAGTTTTCCTGGGGGTCTTCTTTGCCTGTTTACCTCTTTTAGGAGCCTCGTGGCTGTGGCTGTATGGAAAAAGAGGCGAGTTGGGTCTGTGGAGATTGTGTAGACTCATAGTTTCCTGGGGATCCTTCTTTGTGTCACCTTGATAGCCTAGCTAGCTTCATTGTGCACGTAACTCTGCTTGCAGAGAGGTGGTACCCTCCAGCTTTGAGCGCTAGGCTGGAGCCATTCCAATTTTTATTTGTGGTGTGTGGATTCGGGCAGGCATTGCTGTCTTCATCACCACGGGGTAGTGGGACTTATGAGTGGGTTTCATAGGGGCACTACGAGAGTGAGGATAGAGGTGGCCACTGTCAGTGGGCTGCTGTAACGAGGGAGGCTAACGGATCTCGGACCGGTGTCAGTTGTTTTCCGTGGCCTTTGGTAGTGAGACTTAAGGAAGTCATTCTCTGAGCGGGGACACTACGGGGTTGAGGGAGGTGACTTTGGAGTAAGCACACGAGTAAAGGAAAGGTTTACTGTTGATTTTATTTGAACTGTGATGCATGCACTGTATTTCAATTGAATTATTGTTTTGTTTGTTTAATTAGGAGTCATTCAAACTCCTGTGTCTGTCTCTAAGGATTTTTCCTTGCCTTTTCCCTTTTCTATACTTCCTATATTATTATTATTCTATCCACTCCTATTCCTCTTGACAGAGAAGTGATTGGTCACACACTTCTCACCTCGCTCCAATCCGTGTCTACCACCTCGGGTAGGCGGATTCAGTGACTAGTCTACGTTTTGGGAAGACGCACTTGAGGAGGGACCCACCCCTTTCCCCGAGTGGCAGTCGAGCATTGTAGACGCTCTTGTTCCTTTTCCCTTGTCTATCCCTATATCTAGGACGCTGGTATAGGGGGGAGGGGGAATATGGGGCAGGAATTGGGCAAGCCCGGTAGGGGCTGGCTCGCATGTGATTTAGTTGAAGACAGAGAGGGAGAGGAAATGGTTAAAGGTGTTGAAAGAATTGCTAAAGTGTGTAAAATTGCTGTGCCTTCATGTGGTAGATTACAACCAGAAAGCTGGCGTAGATTACTGACAGAGAAGAAAGGCAAGCTCACAGATAATGATTTGTTAAAGACTGCTGAAGCGTGGTATAGAGTAGCGAAGGCTATTCAGCAGGAAGGTTGGGTTGAGGAAGAAATAAATCACAAAGGTGTGAAATTGTTTGTGTATCATAATAATTGTGTTGCTGGGGTATTCCCTCAGCCAGCGCCCCAAAATGGCGCCCAGGGGACGTCTATCCCCAAGGTTCAGTCAGCAATAGGTGATAGCCAGCTGACTATGTTCCCCACTCCCAATCCTCCCGATGCCCATCCCGTCACCTCCCCTGTCTGCCCGGTCCTGAATTCTGATGGATCTTTCTTTTCCCCTTTCCCGTCCCTAACATTCCCATCATCCTCATCCATCCCTGCACCACCTTCTGTACCTAATTCTAACATCCCATCTGCCATTCCTCTCTCCGTTAATAACTCCGCCCTCCCATCTGCATCCACCCAGCTAACCACTCCCTCCTCCCTAACACCGACTCCTCCTTCTGCACCCACCCTGACCAATCCCTCTCATCCTCTCCCGTAACCGACCCCACCCCGGTCCAATATCCCACCTCCTTCCCAACTCCCCACCCAACTCTCCTGCCCTCCCCAGCCTGGCCATACCCTTTCCCATATCCCATGGCCCTGCCCTATCCAAATTATCCATACCCCTTTCCCCAAGCCACTCCCCAGGTTCCGGTCATGCGCAGTCCGGCACAGTCTGCCCCGGATGTGCCCACATCAAACATGGCCGCCACTTCTTCCCTTAACCCCAATGCAACTTCCTTTCACGCCTCCAATATGGCGGCCCCCAGTCATCCAGCACCCCTGATGCCGGTGCTTCCCGGTGACTATTCATCCCGTGATTATGACCCACAAGCCACCCCTGCATCTGGGACTCCCTCCCATCCCCCGGTTCTGTCACCTCAAGCGGCCCCCTCACGGAGAAGGGCCCAGATCGTAGAGATAGAGGAGGAAGAGGATGACAGGGTATCCCAGGATTCATTAGAGGCTGCGGGAGCCTCAGCTCATCGTTCCATCGATGATCCCTTTGGGCACAAGGGTCGGGGAGAACGGGCCCCTCCCAAATATGTTGCCTTTAACCCCACTCAAGCTAGTGCTTTAATGAAATCACTCCCTGACCCAGAAAAACAGCCTATGCCTTTTTACCGAGGGATAGTTCAAATTCAAAAGACTTATTCCGCCGCATGGCGTGATTTACTGAGTATTTGTGCTATTAAAGCAGGGGATGCATATTGGCCCAGCATGGCCCGTCACCTCAGTACAGATCTGCTCTCCAGTGATGTTGATTACCCCTCTGGAGTAACTTTTTGCAACCAATTAAGAGAATGGGCTAAGGACAAACTTGCTGATCAGGCTGCTGGCCTTACTGATGTTATACAAGATAAAGGAGAATCAGTGGAAAGGTTTCACGCAAGACTGTATCAAATGTTTACCGATTTAGGATTTGATCTTACTGATAAGATCCATTCACAAATGCTGTCCGGTGCCTTTGTCCAAGGTGTTAAAGATTTCATACGCAAAGGAATCATTGCTGCACGCCCTGAATATAAGGTTGTTCCTCTGGATACTTTACTCTTGGTTGCTAGAGGTTTAGAATCTGCCCAAACCCCCAGAAGACCCAGTTTTGCTCCGCTCATGGTGTCCCGCACCACCCCTATTCCCAAAGGCACCAAACCAGAAGATGGTTATTGTTTCAATTGCAGAGCAAAAGGACATTTTAAAAGTGATTGCCCAGAACCTAAAAGAGAGCCAAGAAAGCCGTCCAGGCCAGCACCGGCCCCTAAGGCCGAGACCACAGTTCCCCTGGTTGAGGAACCTGATGATTAGGAAATTGGCAAGCCTGTGTCATTAACCCCTGTCATGGCAGTGACTACAGGGGACAGGGGGGGGGGGGGCACTTGCTACAGTGACTTTACCCATTGAGGGCCAACCAACCACATTTCTTGTTGACACAGGTGCAGCCCGAAGTGTTCTGCGAGAACAAGACCTGCCAGACCCATCTTTTCTGTCAAATATTGATGTCTCTTGTGTTGGAGTGGATGGCCAGCCAAGACACAGCCCTTTAACAACTCCACTACGAGTTGGCACTAACCTGCTTGCTCGTTTTGTGGTATCCTCCACTTGCCCAATTAACCTGTTAGGCGCTGATGTTCTCTCACGCCTGCAGGCATCTATCACCTTCACTCCGGATGGACAAGTAGAAATGTCTACACCTCTATCTGATTCAGATACCTCAGCCTTATGCTCCATACCTCTGATGCTGCAGTTAGCAGAACCCCATGGGCAAGCAGCAGAACAGAGGTCCAATTTCCCAGAAATATTAATAACCCAGGTGCCTGCTCACTTATGGTCCTCAGGCCCAGAGGACATAGGTCACCTAAATGTCCCACCTGTGGTGGTAAGGCTTATTCCAGGAGCTAAATTACCAAGAAAACCACAATATCCTTTAAAACCAGCACAGGCTGAAGCCATTTCCATCCACATCAAAGCACTCTTGGAGAAGGGTGCTTTAGTGAAATGTAAATCAGAGTGTAATACTCCATTATTTCCTGTAAAGAAGAAAACTCCAAAAGGTGAGCCAGAGAAGTACAGGATGGTCCAGGATCTCCGTGCAGTCAATGAAGCAACTGTCCTGGACACCCCTCTTGTACCAAACCCGCATACTCTGCTCTCTGGAGTCCCACCATCTGCAAAGTATTTCACAGTCATTGATTTGGCTAATGCCTTTTTCAGTGTTCCACTGGACCCATCCTGTCAATACCTGTTTGCTTTCACCCATGAAATGCAACAGTATACCTGGACTGTCATGCCCCAAGGGGCCCAAAATTCTCATAGCCAATTTGCAAAAGCCATGTGTACCATCCTTGACCCATGGCAAGCTGAACACCCAGAAGTTGTTTTACTCCAGTATGTGGATGATTTACTGCTCTGTGGAGATGATATTCCCACTACTGAAAAGTGTTCACTTAGTCTCCTTTGTTATTTGGCAGAACAAGGATGCAAAGCTTCACTCCTCAAGCTGCAGTTCTGTCAACCTTCAGTAATTTTCCTTGGTCATTGCCTATCTCAAGGTACCAGACATCTCACTCGGGACCGGGTGAGAGCAGTACTGGATATTCCACCTCCAAGGACTGCAAAATCTCTTCATGCCTTCTTAGGCCTCATCTCCTATTGCAGAGCATGGATTCCAGAGGCCTCTCTGCTTATGCAACCCCTCTATGATACACTCAAGTCAGATCCATTTGGCCTGACCAATGAAGCTCTGGACAATTTCCGCACCCTAAAACGTGCTATTGCATCTGCTCCTGCACTGGGCCTACCAGACTATTCCAAACCTTTCAAATTATTTGTCTCTGAAAGACAAGGCCATGCTACAGGAGTGCTTACCCAAACTAATGATTTAAGAGGCCGCCAGAGGCCTATTGGATATTTCTCATGTCAACTGGACATTGTGGCCAGGGGGACCCCTTCCTGCCTTAGGGCTGTTTTTGCTGCAAGAGAGCTCATTGAAAGAACTGCAGACCTAGTCCTTGGCCACCCTCTGGTTGTTTTGGCCCTCATGACATCTCTGCCATTATCAACCAAGTCCAGCTTAAACACGTGTCTCCTGCTAGACACCTGCGCCTACAATGCCATCTTCTTCTGCCTGATAACATTTCTATACAAAGATGTCAAGTTCTTAATCCATCCACTCTTCTTCCACTCCCTGAGGGGGGTGTCTACTATGGATTTATCATGGATGAAACCTACATCTACCTTCTCTGCGGGTGCATTAAGAAAATGCATCCAGATTTAACATTTCATGAAGAAGATACACCTCTTTGTGAAGGCCCGGATTACGCCTTCTGTACCATGTGGTACAAGCCAAACATTACTCCTGAACCTTGCTATGAAGATGAGCTTTATCACTGGACAAAAGTGAAGCTCACTGCCCAAGACTTCTATTGTGACTCTGAAGGCAATAGCATGGTCCTGATCCAACTACCTCCAGAACTCAATTACCTGTACCGTCATTGGGATACTGCTATCCCACATGTCCCCGTTACCAAGCTGAAAACAAGATCATGGAATGATCTTGGGCCCATGGCAAAATTATGGGCCACCATGGATGAATCACAGCTACAGGAAAATGGTATTGCCAAATACCCAACAACTGATCTTCTTGAAGCATGGCCACGCCATTTCCTGGAAGAGGAGTTTCAAGACCTGGTCATAGTGAATGATTATGACCCAGAGACACCTCATGACTGTTTTGAACAGATGAAGATGGAGACAGTGCACTTACCAACTGTGCACGAGAATCCATTGCCAGATCCAGATTTTACCCTGTTTGTGGACGGATCAAGGTATGCCGATGAAGAAGGAAGATACCATACAGGGTATGCCGTAACCACAACAGATGAAGTTATCAAATCATCACCTTTACCACCAGCTATGTCTGCGCAAGAAGCTGAATTACAAGCCCTGACTTCAGCATGCAAAATTGCCGAAGGAAAGCGTGCCAACATTTATACAGATTCAAGATATGCCCTGGGTGTGGCACATGACTTCGGCCTCATTTGGAAAACAAGAGGATTTCTTACCACCACTACACCAGTCAAACACAGCTCTGCAATCAAGGAACTAATGGATGCCCTCCTACTCCCTGAAGAGGTGGCCGTTCTGAAAGTGAAGGCACATGGGAAGTTGGATACAGATGAAGCAAAGGGCAACCATTTGGCTGATCAGGCTGCTAAGCAAGCGGCCAGAGATTTGCAGGAAGTGGATGAAGAAGTGTCCGGACAAGAAGAAGAAGTTCCTATTTTTGCTCTGCAAACTCTTCCTACTGATTTAAGAATTCTGCGAGAACAGCAAGCTGCAATTACCCCTGAAGAAATCCAGAAATGGAAGAATAAAGGAGCTATCCTAAAAGATGGGATATACTACAACAACTTCAAATTCTGCCTTCCAAAAAATTTATATCCAGCAGTTGTCCAATGGGCACATGGACCTGCACATTTGTCAAAAGACCTAATGGCCGCCCTCATACAAAAGTATTATGAAGCACCTGGAATCACAACATTGATCAACAGCTTCTGTAGGGCCTGTGTCATTTGTGCAAAATGCAATCCAGGAAAACCAATCAAGGTGCCTACAAAGCACCTAGCAAAACCCATGTACCCTTTCCAGAGAATTCAAATTGACCATATACAAATGCCCAAGAGTGGGCCTCATGAATATGCACTAGTGATAGTGGACATGTTCTCAGGCTGGCCAGAAGCCTACCCAGTGGCCAATATCACTGCAAAAACAACAGCGAAACATCTACTTACAGACATTGTATGTAGATTTGGACTTCCAGAAGTCATTGAAAGTGATCAGGGCCCAGCTTTTACAGCAACAGTGACTAAAGAAATTTGGACTGCTCTAGGGGTAACCCTAGCCTTTCACACCCCTTACCACCCACAAAGTAGAGCGCATGAACGGCACTCTAAAAGCCAGAATGTTGAAAATGTCACAGGAAACAAAGATGCCCTGGCCAGAAAGCCTGTCAATAGCTTTATTTAGCGTTAGGCACACACCTAGAGGGAAGCACTCACTATTCCCATATGAGATTCTATTTGGAACAGCACCCAGACTAGGTTGTTATTATCCGCAGCAGTTACAGCTCCAATCAGATGTTTTAGTAGACTATGTAACTGAACTTGCAAGTGCCTTAAACAAAATACATGCCCAAGTTTTCTCTTCAATTCCAGATCCCGATTTGGATACAGGTACCCATAGCCTGCTTCCTGGAGATTGGGTTCTGGTTAAGAAATTTGTGCGGAAAAATACCCTGGAACCAAGATTTGACGGTCCATTCCAAGTTCTCCTGATCACCGCAAACTCCGTCAAAGTGGCCGGCAGGCCAAATTGGATCCACGCTTCCCACTGCAAGAAGTCTCCTGCCCCAGAGGAAGCAGATACCGCACAAGCATGTACCTCTGGTACATAATCTCCTTAATCAGTTTAATTAAGGCCCAACAGGTAGCCATTACTAAGGATGTTAGTGGGTACACCTTCTGGTATAATTCATCATGTACTCATGTGGCTACCTATACCTTTGATTATTGTGATATTGTAGAATGCCTGTTCCCTACATCACAAATTCAGAATATCTATAGAGATATCCCTCATTCAAAAGACCCATATGTTTGTGTAGTGGACAAACAATGGGGGCACAATTGTGACCATTGGGGGCGGCGGGATGGAATGCCGGGCCTGCCTGGGGTTATAAACCAAAAAGTGCCTTATCTAAAGTAGATGACCATGGTAGATCCCTCCTCCAAAGAATGACTTTGAGAAAGCCTGGGGGGGGTACACCAATGAAATTAATCCTCAATATTGAGCATCCAAGTCCAACAGATGCAGACCAATATGTAATGGGAATGTATTGGAAAAAGGGTTCCTATAAAAAGTTAGGGCATTTCTACCTCAAAGATATGTGCAACTCATCTGAGTCGCAAGGGGCCACCCATATGGTCCCCAATCCATTAAAACCTCACATCCAGACCTTTCAAGACATGATGGCCATTGCTAACCCCACCTTTGAAGATACCATGGCCGCCGAAACAGGTTTTAATGATGTTAATCTATGGTTAGAATGGATGAAATATAATGCTAATAAGCATAATAAAACCGCATGCTATGTGTGTGGCGGTGCCCGGCCTCATCTGGGCACTGTGCCTTTAACCCTGCCAGTAGATATAGAAGAATGTGTTTTGAGCCTCTTTGCCTATCACTATGATTTTAACAGGTCCATATGTAGAGCATGGACAAAAGAGTATCCTCTCCTAACCAAGGATATCAAACCCCCAGATGGTATTACAGTATATAAAGGTAATTACACTTGTTATGCTAACTATGATGGAATTGGTAAATTCTTGGGTAACTTCTCTAAAGGGTATTGCGCTACCTACAGAAATGTCTCCATGAGCTTGTTGCAGTTTCATACTAGATCATTAGGGGATATTTACTGGTTGTGTGGGGATTTACAGCTAAGATCCAGAATGGACAAGGAATGGTGGGGGGAGTGTACTTTGGCCAAAGCTATCATGCCCATACACATCATCTCTGACACACACCTCAACACCCATGAGTCCAGTCACACTAAGGTTAAGCGCGAAGCCCCAGTGAAGGGAAGTTTTTATCCTCATGTTTATATTGATGCCATTGGGGTGCCTAGGGGGGTGCCCAATGAGTTTAAAGCAAGAGATGAAGTTGCTGCAGGATTTGAATCACTTTTTGCCATAGTTACCACAAACAAGAATTTAAATTGGATAAATTATATATATTATAACCAACAGCGTTTTGTTAATTATACCCGAGATGCCCTCCAGGGATTGGCTGAACAGTTGCAGGCCACATCCCAAATGGCCTTCCAGAATAGAATGGCCTTAGATATGATTTTAGCTGAAAAAGGAGGAGTATGTAAAATTTTGCCCGACACCATGACATGCTGTACCTACATCCCAGAAAACACAGGCCCTAATGGTAAAGTTACATTAGCCATAGAAAAATTAAATGAACTTTCTGAAGAATTAAAAAGGAATTCTGGGATAAAAGATCCCTGGGAAAGATGGTTTGGTTGGATGACAGGATGGCAAAAGGCTTTAATGCATATTGGTATGGCAATACTAATTTTTCTTTTTATCTTTGCTCTTCTCTTTTGTTGTGTCCTCCCTTGTCTGAGAAAATCCCTCATGAAGACTGTTGACCAAGCGGCACCCACTTTCACACATCTCGAAGTTGATGACCAAGATTTCCAAGATCTCAACTCACCCTGTTTACCGCTGCAAACTATCCCTTTTGTTGATAAAGTGCGAGAATTCTAGGAAGGGATCAGCTTAGGGACAGCATCTGTCAGTGAATGGTAAAGACCCGGTGTGGAGAAGTGTTCGAGAGCCATACTGACGATGAGTTAGCCTATTAGGGTCAGCTCTAGGGACAGACTTGCACTTTGCATTAACACCTAGCTAGCGGCCACGGGGTTTCTGTGCCTTTGGGTTAACACGTCTTCTGGTACTAACAAATAAAGTTTTATCTCTTAGAATCTAACATTTCATAGGGGGGACTGATGTAGGATTATTAAAAATCTTTATTGAACTTGTATTGAATTATTGCACTAACTCCATTTTAACTGCATACTGTGTGACAAATCCTCCATTTTGTCCTCATAACCTGACTTCTTCATTTTAAAACTACATTATATGACAGAATTTCCCAGCACATCTAACACAATGGACAAAGACTGTATTTTCTATAAAGATATGACTAACTCAGAAACTGCTGAATTTCCCCTAACTTGCAACATAGTATAAATTGAAGGCCATGAGAACACGGTAGTAATGAAATGTTCTATTCATAAGAGACCTTGCACCTGATCTGACATCACTGACCGTGTAAAATGACGCTCAAGCCCCCCTTTCCACCGAGTAAGCCTTATGCTAGGGAAGATGGCGCTTGAGCCCCTTGTCCCCACCCGTGTCCAGAACAATACCATCTATTGGTGGGTGGACACCTAGCTAACCACTTAGTTTTTGAGCCAATTAATTACATTTATAGGTGGACACTAATCCAGACACTTAACAATTAATCCAATTAATGATGTTTATTTGTTATTATCTGATATTCAATGATGACGTAAAATGCCTCTTAAAAGGGCCTGCGAGCCCGCTCTTGCTGCACTTGCCAATAAATTTCCTCGAAGTTATTTTAACCTGAACTCTGTGTGTCAGACTGAATTACTTCAGCGTATATACGCAATTTAATTGTCTTAATTTGGACAGGACCAGATAGACATTTAAACATTTTGGTTTACTGCTAAAAAGTACCATAACATCATGGTACCTGTTACTCAGACCTCATTCTCCTCCAGCAATTTCGGCATTTCGGCCGCCGGCCGCGATAGCCCCGCCCCCTTTTATGACGCGGCACTATGCCGCCGACATCATGACGTCAATGACGTCAAGACCCGCCGAAATTCTCAAAATAGGACGTTTTGGGGGCGTGGTCATCAATTAAAGAAGCAGGGTATAAAAGGTACTCACTTACAGTGAGTCATTGCCCTGTCGTGGTTTCAGCTGGTCTGTTCCCTCAGTGCGTTTTATTGATTGTTCCTTCGGTTATTGACTTGGCTTGTATCCTGACTTTGCTTACCTCTCCTATCCTTGATCTCGGCTTGGCTTTCGCTTACCTGTCTTCTCGTTCCCCCGACCTCGGCTCGCCCCTGACCATTCTCTGTTTTCTTGAGGTTAGTCCGGCCACTCTAAGGTCCGGTACACGTCTTTATAGGTTTTAGTACTCTGCGTGTTGGATCCCTGTCTTGATCCTGACATTACGACAGGGCCAATGGATCCTGCAGGTACTAGTCCCCAGGTCCCCTCTCAGGACTCTAGATTTGAAGCCATGGATCATAGAATGGACCAAATGGCTATGGCCTTACAGTCACTATTATCTCGGCCGAATCTGCAGTCTGAGGAGGTTCGTACTCCCTTTATTGCGCCTGTAAACACAGGGCTAGAGGTAGCTAGGGTAGGGGCCTCCTCCCGGGTTACTTCACCACTACGCTATGGAGGTTCACCAGATACTTGTCGAGGTTTTCTGAACCAGATTAGTATTCACTTTGAACTACAACCCCGGGCCTATCCTACTGATAGAGCCAAGGTCGGATTTATCATCACCTTACTGATAGACAAGGCACTTAGATGGGCTAATCCGTTATGGGAAAATGATAACCTGCTAGTGTATAATTATAACGCTTTTGTGGAAGCATTTAGGAGAACATTCGATCCTCCAGGAAGAAAAGCCAACGCTGCTAAGGCATTATTACGTCTCAGGCAAGGAAATAGTACTCTGGTAAATTATGCTTTAGAATTCAGATCTCTGGCTTCAGAGGTAAAATGGAATGAACAAGCCTTCATAGATGTTTTTCAAAATGGTTTATCCCAGGAAATTCTAGATGAGGTAGCCACTAGAGAACTTCCTGAAAATTTGGAAGATCTAATCTTGTTTCTTTCACGCATAGACGAACGTATGAGACAAAGACAAAACACTATAGATAGAATCCGTAGACCGTCTATCAGATTGGCTCCCTCATTTCAGAATCCCGATTCTATGGCTCTAGCACTACCTGAGCCAATGCAATTAGGGACTACTCGTCTAACTGAGCAGGAGAGACAATACAGGAGAAGGGAGGGTCTTTGTTTATATTGTGGACAAAGGGGTCACCTACGCCTTACCTGCCCCACTAGGCCGGGAAACGCTCGCACCTAAGTACCTCCAGAGGACAGGCCTTGGGTGATGCTATCTCGTCCTCTATAAATAAACAAAAAGACCATAGGCTTCTAATTCCTATTTCTTTGATCTGGGACAAGAGTTCTGTTAATACCTTTGCCTGAATAGATTCTGGAGCAGCAGAAAGCTTTATGGATCTAACTTTTGCTAAAAAACAACTCCTTCCTTCTCAACCAAGAGAGACACCCTTGGCCGTTGAGGCCATAGATGGTAGACCATTATCAGAGCCCATTATTTCTCATGAGACCATACCAATCAAAGCAACTATTGGCGTGTTACACAAGGAAATTATTTCTCTATTGTTAATTTCTTCTCCTTCATTTCCTGTAGTTCTGGCGTATCCATGGTTAAGAAAACATAATCCTGTCATAGACTGGGAATTAGGAGAAATAGTGTCATGGGGTTTGGGCTGTACTGACAAATGCTTGCAACGGATCACACCAGGTCCCTTAGCAGACATACCTACCCACTGTTCCCAGGTTTCTGACTTACTGATACCTCCACAATACCAAGATCTTAAGACAGTCTATGATAAAGGGAGAGCCGACACCTTACCTCCTCATAGGTCATTTGACTGTACCATTAAGATTCTGCCTGGCACAATGTCTCCCAGGGGTACTATGTACCCGTTATCTACTAAGGAGAATCTAGTACTAGAAGCATATATAAAGGAAAATTTGGACAAGGGCTTTATCAGTAGGTCTACATCTCCAGCGGGGGCTGGATTTTTCTTTGTCACTAAGAAGGATGGCACTCTGAGGCCATGCATAGATAGGCATACATAGGTTTGAATAAAATAACCATTAAAATGTGTATCCTATTCCTCTGATCACCGAGTTGTTCGATGCACTCAAGGGTTTCAAAATTTTTACCAGGTTGGACTTACGAGGAGCTTATAACTTGGTTAGAATCCGACAGGGTGATGAGTGGAAAACCGCATTCAATGCCCATTACGGTCACTATGAATATACAGTAATGCCATTCGGACTATGTCCCACCAATGCCGCCTGCCCAGCCTAGCAGCCCGCCGGCATGTCTGTTAGCCGCAAGGCTAACAAGACATTTGCCTTGGGCATTTGGGGGCGGCTTTTTTTGCCGCCCCCTGGAAAATGCCGCCCAAGGCAAACGCCTTGTTTGCCTCGCGGCTATTACGCCCCTGGCGCCCCCCCAGATTTTGCACCCGGTGCGGCTGGCCCCCCCTGCACCCCCCACGCTATGCCTCTGCTCCACTGGACCACCAGGGCTTGCAGGAAATGTCCCCTCACCCTGAGCAAAGGTAAGAAAGGAGGGGGGATATAAAATGTAATCATTTTTTTAATTAAAACAAAAATATTAATTTGCTTCCACCCCCAAAACACAATACCCACTCTCAAACACAGCACTCCTCACTGTACCCCTCTCACACACACACTTCCTCAAACATACACACACTCACTGACCCCTCAAACACATACACACACTGCATCTCTCTCACACAAACACACACACACTGCATCCCTCACTCACACACACTGCCCCATACACTCACTGCACCCCCACACACACTGCCCCATACACTCACTGCACCACACACACACACACACTTCACCCCAAAACACATTGTACCCCTCACTCACACACACTGCCCCATCATACACTCACTGCACCCTAACACACACTGCCCCCCATACACTTACTGCACCCCTCAAACAGACACACACTTCACCCCAACATACACTACACCCCTCACTCACACACACTGCCCCCATACACTCACTGCACCACTCACACACTGCACCCCCACACACACTGCACCCCCCCCACACACACACACACTGTCCCCATACACTTACACTGCCCCAAACACTACACCTCTCACACACTACACCACTCCTAGACACTAACAAACTGTATCCCTCACACACACTCACTTCACCCCTCATGCATAGAGACATCTGCTCTCTAATTAGGCGATTTAGGCAGCCGCCTAAGGCCTCACTCAGTCTGGGGCCTCGCGGCCACCTAAATCGGCATAGGGCAGACTGACATTCGGGTCTTCGGTCTATGACCGAAGGCCCAACACAGAAAAGGGCCTGGCGGCTTACCCTTTATGTCACTGGGTGCGAGGACCCTCCAGTCAGTCTGCCCTATGGGAGAGCCGGCCCCCGTTCTGCAGCTCCAACAGGTGCAGAGCTGCAGACTAAGGTGTCTCTCGATCTTCAACAATCAGAGCATTGCTGCAGGTTACTACAGCAAAGCTCTGACTGGAGTTTTACCACGAGTCTTACCACGCAAGTCTTACCACGTGTACCCAGCAGAGCTGCAGACCAGATAGAGAGCCCATCGGACCACTAGAGAAAGCTGGGAATCAATTTAATAAACAACAAGGTATTTATAACCCCCTCTTACCCTGTCACAGCCCCCACCACCTCCTACCCTGTCACAGCCCCCACCACCCCCTACCCTGTTACAGCCCTGCCACCACCTCTACCCTGTCACAGCCCCACACTACCTCCTACCCAGTCACAGCCCCCACCACCCCCTACCCTGTTACAGCCCTGCCACCACCTCTACCCTGTCACAGCCCCACACTACCTCCTACCCAGTCAGAGCCCTCTCCATCCATCAAATAAATATATCTAGTATTAGGAGAAAAATCTAACATGGCATGTAAGGGTACATAGAGCTACAGTATAATGAATTAGAGAAAGAAATAACAGCACTGACTAGAGACAAGTCCGATAACAAGCAAGGCAGGAGTCTGTTACCAATAAGATAATTACCTCGCAAGATATAGAGAGGGATGAGTTTTGTCTACAAGTAGCATCCACACAAAATATATAAAAGGGAAAAGATGTTAAGGCATCTTTATGATGAATTGTAAAATAGGTCATCATTTGTGAAATTCAGCTCACCAACAGCGAAGAAATCGACCGAGGCCTTAGAATGTTTATTATTGCATGCAGGTTAAAAATGTCTGTATCATATTCATGACATCGTTAAAATTGTCTTCTACCACCTTCATTGTGTCATCATTTTTCAGCTGATTTTATTGCATTTTCACACCCTTCTCAAAGCATTTCCCTATCTTTCTGGTAATACACCCTATCAACACTATCAACACCCACACATTTTCGGTAAATGTTTTCAGTATCTGTTTTGAAGCAATAGATCTAAACAAACCCTGATATGATTATGATTTCTAACATGTATTCTTGTCCACAAGTACTATGCAATTTATTTATCTAAATCATTGGCTCCCCTTTTTTTGACCAGAACTAAATTATGTACATAGCACTAGTGGCGTTCCATTATTTAATTTAAAACCACCTTAGTGATCCATTATTCAATAACAATTCAAAATAATCTTAGATACATTATAGGAAACATGTTCATTAGTGTGTCCTTAGCATCAGTGGGATCTCTGTTGCACACAGGAAGGCAGCACTTCCACAGTAATGCTTTTTTTTGGGGGGTGAGGGGGGGGGGTGAGGAGGGGGCAGTTATTTAAGGGAAATGGATACCCATTTAATACAAAACCAAATCCAGAGCGGCACTCAATCCAAAATATACAATCCTTGGTGAACCAAGCCAGGAACAAGCACCAGGTTCCAATTACAGTAGGTGTAAGAGAAAAAAATTACAATATAGGCATAGACTGTCACAATTGTAACATGCTACCGGTTGGTTTGTCTGGAGAAGAATTCAATTGAAGTGGAATGGCAACCCCTTGCAAACAGGTGTCTGAGAATGATACATGAACCTGGTTGATCTATAATGGCATGGGTGCCTTTATTTACAGAGAAAGTACAGAAGCCAGAATGGAGCAGGCAGGAAGCAATGACAGGTAGTACAATAGTCAGGGCAGGCAACAAAGGAGCGGGGTCAAGAGTCAAGCAGAAGGTCAGAAGCCAGGAGATCCACAAATAGAGAGTCAGGAGCCAAGGGTTGAAGACATGAAGCGTGGTCATGATCAAAGCCAAAGGTCAGAAGCCGAGAAGTATTCCTGGGAATCAGTAACCAGAAATCAGGAACAGGAACAAGATCAGGAATAAGGAGCAGGATCAGGAACAAGGACAAGGATCAGGAACCAAGAATGCCAAAAGAACTGGGAGCAAGCACCAGAACAAACAAGCACTTATAGGGGAGGCCAGTCATGTGCAATATGCATTCAAGTATAATATGTTTGTATGCTACTTTAAAGCTACTAATAGGCAGGGACAGAGAGTCCTTTAGGAGTGGGTGAAATAAAACAATAAGAAGTGAAGGGAGGCTAGTGTGAGAAAGGAAATTGAGCGAGGGAGATAGGCTGAGACTAACAAGCATTTAGGGTGCACTATGGTACGAACAAAAGAAGGAGTAATTTAAATGCATTGCATATCCACTGTTAACCAACATGCAGCTATCTCCATTTAAATTGCAGACATAAAACATACTGCCCTGCATCCCCAAACACTAACGAAACACCCTTGCAATTAAAAGCACAGACAGATACACCCCTTTATTCAGACACTTCTATGCCACACAGAATGATACAGTATCTGTGATCACATCATAGAATTATCTTGAGTGACAAGGCTTTTTAGATAATTGGATGTAATAGCATATGAGATCTCATATATCATCATTTGACAGAATATGGAATTAAATGCCATGTGCAGTCATGGGATGGAATGCGGATTGGCATGTATGATCCTTGGATGGAATAATAGTTTATTTTGATTTGGGCATTATGGGATATCTAGGAAAGCAAAATAAGTGAGTCTCAGCATGGGCCAATTGAGCTTGATACAGAGGTATAGAGAGAGATCCAGTGGGTGTTATATGACTGAGATTGGGAGGGGCTGATGGGAGGGGTGGGGGGGTTCTATGACCAGGGGTTATTAAGTTTTTTGGGGGCATAAGCCTTGTATGCAAAAGTATTCACCCCCCTTGACTTTTTACCTATTTTCTTACATTACAGCCTTAAGTTCAATGTTTAATTAATCTGAATTTTATGTGATGGATCAGAACACAATAGTCTAAGTTGGTGAAGTGAAATGAGAAAAATATATACATAAAGCTATTTTTTAGAAATAGAAAACAGAAAATTGGTACGTGTGTATGTATTCACCCCCTTTGTTATGAAGCCCATAAAAAGCTCTGGTGCATCCAATTACCTTCAGAAGTCACATAATTAGTGAAATGATGTCCACCTATGTGCAATCCAAGTGTCACATGATCTGTCATTACATATACACACCTTTTTTGAAAGGCCCCAGAGGCTGCAACACCTAAGCAAGAGGCACAACTAACCAAACACTGCCATGAAGACGAAGGAACTCTCCAAACAAGTAAGGGACAATGTTGTTGAGAAGTACAAGTCAGGGTTAGGTTATAAAAAATTATCCAAATCTTTGATGATCCCCAGAAGCACCATCAAATCTATCTTAACCAAATGGAAAGAACATGGCACAAGAGCAAACCTGCCAAGAGACGGCCGTCCACCAAAACTCACAGACCAGGCAAAGAGGGCATTAATCAGAGAGGCAGCACAGAGACCTAAGGTAACCCTGGAGGAGCTTCAGAGTTCCACAGCAGAGACTGGAGTATCTGTACTTAGGACGACAATAAGCCATACGCTCCATAGAGTTGGGCTTTATGACAGAGTGACCAGAGGAAAGCCATTACTTTCAGCAAAAAAATTAAATCGCACATTTTGAGTTTGCAAAAAGGCACGTGGGAGACTCTCAAAATGTAGTTCTCTGGTCTGATGAGGCTAAAATTAAATTTTTCGGCCATCAAAGAAAACGCTATGTTTGATGCAAATCCAACACATCACACCACCCAAAGAACACCATCCCCACAGTGAAACCTGGTGGTGGCAGCATCATGCTGTGGGGATGTTTTTCAGCAGCTGGACTGGGAAACGGGTCTGTAGTGATGTCCCGAACGGTTCGCTGGCGAATAGTTCCTGGCGAACATAGCTTGTTCGCGTTCGCCACGGACAGCGAACATATGCGATTTTCGGTCCGCCCCCTATTCGTCATCATTGAGTTAACTTTGACCCTGTACCTCACAGTCAGCAGACACATTCCAGCCAATCTGCAGCAGACCCTCCCTCCCAGACCCTCCCACCTCCTTGACAGCATAAAATTTAGATTAATTCTGAAGCTGCAGAAGTGTGTTATATTTGAGCATGCTAGGCTGAACGTGCGTATATCATGGCTAGTTGCACTGAGGGTATGAGTATATAGCAGTACATTGTTGTGAAAGATGGCTGTCATGTTTAGGGTGTAGCTTGCACGTTATCAACTGTGTATTTATATCAGCAGCTCCACCACTAGTTATAAATCAAGTGTGAGTCGCCCCATGAGATGAGACTAGTGAATAACATAATACATGAACGGTTAAGGTAAAGGCATGTAAGGAACTACGACAATAAACTCTTTAGGAGGTGAAATAATGACATGTTTAAACACTTGCTACTTTACGATTAGTTAATGTGCAGAGAGC
This sequence comes from Pelobates fuscus, assembly GCF_036172605.1. Lineage (NCBI taxonomy): Eukaryota > Metazoa > Chordata > Amphibia > Anura > Pelobatidae > Pelobates > Pelobates fuscus. The sequence goes on along the minus strand of NC_086322.1, from coordinate 269,229,186 downwards.
AGTTCATGTGATCAAAGGCATGGTGTGGAGGATCGGCTATAGTGGGACATGCTTGGCAGGCTGCTGTTTACTGCTTGTGCTCATCCGATCCCTTCTGGGCACCAGGTGCAGACCCTGGGAGTCCCTGATACCTGGAACAACAAAGGCAAGTAACCACCCCCCCCCACTTTGAAATGTAAAAAACAACTGCAATTTTTTTATGTATTTGGCACTGAACACCGAAACAGACACACACAGACACACAGACACACAGACATACACACAGACACACAGACAGACACACATACAGACACACATACAGACACACAGACATACAGATACACATGTATAAGCGTGTGTTTGCGTAGTGAATGTAGTGTGTTTGCGTAGTGGATGCAGTGTGTGTATAGTGTATGCAGTGTGTGTGTATGCAGTGTGTGTGTATAGTGTATGCAGTGTGTGTGTATGCAGTGTGTGTGTGCGGTGTATGCAGTGTGTGTGTATGCAGTGTGTGTGTGCGGTGTATGCAGTGTGTGTGTATGCAGTGTGTGTGTATAGTGTGTGCAGTGTATAGTGTATGCAGTGTGTGTGTGTATAGTGTATGCAGTGTATAGTGTGTGCAGTGTGTGTATGCAGTGTGTGTGTAAGGTGTATGCAGTGTATAGTGTATGCAGTGTGTGTGTATAGTGTATGCAGTGTATAATGTATGCAGTGTGTGTGTATAGTGTATGCAGTGTATAGTGTATGCAGTGTGTGTGTATAGTGTGTGCAGTGTATATTGTATGCAGTGTGCATCTATAGTGTGTGCAGTGTATAGCGTGTGCAGTGTGTGTATAGTGTGTGCAGTGTGTGTGTATGCAGTGTGCAGTGTATAGTGTGTGCAGTGTGTGTGTATGCAGTATGTGTGTATAGTGTATGCATTGTATAGTGTGTGCAGTGTGTATATTGTGTGCAGTGTGTGTATGCAGTGTGTGTGTATAGTGTGTGCAGTGTGTGTGTATAGTGTATGCAGTGTATAGTGTATGCAGTGTGTGTGTATAGTGTGTGCAGTGTATAGTGTATGCAGTGTGTGTGTGTAGTGTGTGCAGTGTATAGTGTATGCAGTGTGTGTGTATAATGTATGCAGTGTATAATGTATGCAGTGTGTTTATAGTGTATGCAGTGTATAGTGTGTGCAGTGTATAGTGTGTGCAGTGTGTGTTTGCAGTGTGTGTGTATAGTGTATGCAGTGTGTGTGTATAGTGTATGCAGTGTATAGTGTTTGCAGTGTGTGTATAGTGTATGCAGTGTATAGTGTGTGCAGTGTGTGTATAGTGTGTGCAGTGTGCATGTTGTGTGGAATAAGTGCTGCCACTTACCTGCTCTACCTGTCCTCCTCGACCGGTGGTCCGGTGGCAGTGAAGAGGTGCCCAGTACTTTGCATCCTCGTTTCCCATCCAGCAGCAGCAGCAGGGTCCTCTGTTCTCGCGATTCGCGAGAGCGTTGCCGCGGATCGCAAGAACAGGACCTACTGCTGCTTGATGGTAAATCGATGTGACACCAATCCCTTTTCATAAGACACAGGGGTGGCGAAATGCCGCCCCTGTGAAAGTGCGCCCCGGGCACCCCCTTAGTGAGTAGTACCCGGGGCGGACCGCCCCCCCCTTAGTATGCCACTGGGTGTCACAATAGCTTGCATTTAAAAAAAATAAATAATTTTGGACTGTAATATAATAGCAGTCAGTTTCCTTCACACATGTGCGTTTCAGGGCCTGCCAGGGCACAGTGTCACACCAGTGCAACTCATATCTGGTGTAACAGTAGTGTACATAAAAAAAAACTAGAAATTTGACTGTGAAATAATAGCAGTCAGTTTCCTTCACACGTGTGCGTTTCAGGGCCTGCCAGAGCACAGTGTCACACCAGTGCAACTCATATCTGGTGTAACAGTAGTGTACATTTAAAAAAAATTTCGGGGACCCTTGGTGTTGTATGTGGCTGGGTGGAGGAAGAGACCTTCAATGACATCAGTGAGGACAAGGAACGGGGCATGGCTAACTTGGTATCCAACCTTGTGCAAATGGGGAGTTTGGTCTGTCACTGTGAAGCGGGCGTAACCCTTACACTACCTGATCAAGGAATGGCTAGCTTGGTATCTTGTGCAAATGGGGTGTTTGCGGTTGTGCAAATGGACTGTTTGCGGTTGTTTGCGGTGCGTTAAACGGGGAGTTTGGTCTGTCACTGTGAAGCGGGCGTAACCCTTACACTACCTGATTGATACAACATCATACCTGATGTTTTAAAGCACGTTATTCCAAACAATTTAGGAATGTTAGGTGATTTATGCCCTTTATGGATTAAAACCAGACTCTGCATCAACTATGTAATTTTCCATGGGAGTTTCACCATGGATCCCCCTCCGGCATGCCACAGTCCAGGTGTTAGTCCCCTTAAAACAACTTTTCCATCACGATTGTGGCCAGAAAGAGTCCCTGTGGGTTTTAAAATTCACCTGCCTATTGAAGTCTATGGCGGTTCGCCCGGTTGCGAACATTTGCGGAAGTTTGCGTTCGCCGTTCGCGAACGGAAAATTTATGTTCGCGACATCACTACTGGTCAGAGTTGAGGGAAAGATGGATGGTACTTAATACAGGGATATTCTTGAGCAAAACCTGTACCACTCTGTGGCTACAGGCTAGGACGGAGGTTCACCTTCCAGCAGGACAATGAACCCAAACACACTGCTAAAGCAACACTTGAGTGGTTTAAGGGGAAACATGTAAATGTGTTGGAATGGCCTAGTCAAATCCCAGACCTCAATCCAATAGAAAATCTGTGTCAGACTGCTGTTCACAAGCGCAAACAATCCAACTTGGAGGCGCTGGAGCAGTTTTGCAAGGAGGAATGGGCAAAAGATGTGGCAAGCTCATAGAGACTTATCCAAAGTGACTTGAAGCTGTGATTGCTGCAAAAGGTGGCTCTACAACGTATTGACTTTAGGAGGGGTGAATAGTTATGCACATTGACCTTTTCTGTTATTTTGTCTTATTTGTTGTTTGCTTCACAATAAAAAAAAAAATAAAATCTTCAAAGTTGTGGTCATGCTCTGTAAATTAAATGATGCAAATCCTCAAACAATCCATGTCAATTCCAAGTTGTGAGTCAACAAAACACGAAAAATGCCAAAGGGTGTGAATACTTTTGCAAGGCACTGTATATTTCAAACCTATCAATGTCCCTGGAGATCATATATATATATTTGTGCTCCACAAGTAACGGTAAGCCTCAAAAGCAAGCCAGTAACCAACCTCATGCTGATGAGTTGCATTAACAACGAAACAGCTGTCCATGAGTGGTTCACTGGCTTTGCATGTCTTCCTGAGGAATCCACGTTTAAAATGGAATAATGAGGGGAAAATGTGATTCCTTCATGAGCTAATTTGCATATGCCCACCCAGAATCCCTTGGAGTAGTAATGTCACTGTGAATTTGAGATTTCTGTGGGAAAAAAACAAGTTTTATGGCTTGAAAGGTGTGCAGATCTGTGTTTAACAATGTATTGACTATGCTATTTATTTATTTATTTATTTATTTATTACTGGTATTTATAAAGCGACAACAGATTCCGCAGCGCTATACAATTAGTGGAGAACGTACAATATACATAGACAAATACTAAAGGTAGAGAGGGTCCTGCCCGTAAGCTGGTATCTAGCCATTGGAGCTCTTTTATACAAAGTGCTTTGCTAGATTGCCCGTGAGCTTTCAATTTAAAGGTAAAACAGGGAAATTATTATTATTATTATTTTATGATTTATATAGCGCCAGCAAATTCCATAGCGCTGTACTATGGGTGGACTAACAGACACGCAATTGTAACCAGACAAATGGACATGCATTGTTCTTCTTCTAAATTACATTTCACTTGCTTTTTGTTGGCATGTTTGCTTTACCTATCTCGTACTGGATGGATATCGGTTGCATCCTTAGCATAAAACGGCTTCATGGGAAACTAAGGTGTAATAATTTTGTTTTAATTACAGCCTCCAAAAAAGTGGCTAATTATAGGTGTAATGAGTATTTCACACAAAAAAATTAATAAGCAAAGAAAGGACAGAGAGTATACACAGGATTACAAAAGAGCATTAAACAACCATATGACAACCGTAGCTTTAATATCTTGCTAATTTACTGATTCATTGGGACACGGAGTTTTACTTTTATTTCCTGTAAGTAGTTGTGGCATGCCCTGAATTTGAATGCGTAAATATAAGTTCTTAAATCATTAGCTGTTGGTAATTAAATAGTCTGGGTTGCAGTGGTTTCCAGTTAAAGATGTAATAATATCTATAATTAGTCACAGACAATAGCAATCAAAAAATCATTTGCCCTATTAGACGTTTTACATCGTTCTCATATTTTTCATCTTATAGTGATGCCTAAAATGATTAAAACTCATTTACCTTTAGCATGTAGCCCCATGTAGACAAAGCACAGCTTAGTGGAAAAGGGCCTTGACAGGGGTTAGGAGGCGGGCTTAGGAGGAAGCGGCCAGGACTGGTGGGTTATGGGTAAGGGGTTTGGCTATTTAAATAGGTAGCCATTTTGTAAGTATCACTTTTAATCTCCTACCTGGTTAAGTTTGTCCCGCCCACCCTCCCTAGGTATGTATTGTATTAAGGGGTTATCCCGTTTTCTCACAGCGGTGGGATAGGGAGCCTAAGAAGAGGAAAGAGGCTCCCCAGGAAGAACGTGATGGACAGGAAACATTGTGGTCATTGGTAGTTGGTAGGTTTCGAGTCCTGGAGGTGGCTCAGAACCTGGTGGGGTAGGGGTATCCGGGTATACCACTGCCATGGTTAATTATGTTTGGCACTTTAAGTCATTTATGTTGGAGTAAAGAAGCCAGAGGCTCAAGGAAGCAAGGTGAATGGTTAGAGTTAGGACCCACCTAGGGGGGTCTGCCTTGATGTGGCAGGTGGGCTCAATCCTCTCATGGCCATTGGAGGTAACTAAAAGACCTCCATTTGTTTTAAAAATACATAGGGATAAAGGATAGAGCGCAAGTAACATGTTTTTCTTTGGTTTTTACTATGTATTGGGGCTGATGTGTACTGTAGTCATTGCAGCCGCCCAGTAGTGATGGGAGTTGAGCGCAGGACTTTTCTTTCTGCATTTGTATCCAATTTTTGTATTACTCAGCCTTGTTACAATGCAGCCGCCCATCCCATGTGTTCCCTATTAAGGGTTAATAATGTATAGGGGTGTATATAAAAAAATACCCCTTTCTGTCTCATTAGAGATTTTTACCAGAGGCTCAAGGAAGCAAGGTGAATGGTTAGAGTTAGGACCCACCTAGGGGGGCCTGTCTTGATGTGGCAGGTGGGCTCAATCCTCTCATGGCCATTGTAGGTAACTAAAAGACCTCCATTTGTTTTAAAAATACATAGGGATAAAGGACAGAGCGCAAGTAACATGTTTTTCTTTGGTTTTTACTATGTATTGGGGCTGATGTGTACTGTAGTCATTGCAGCCGCCCAGTAGTGATGGGAGTTGAGCGCAGGACTTTTCTTTCTGCATTTGTATCCAATTTTTGTATTACTCAGCCTTGTTACAATGCAGCCGCCCATCCCATGTGTTCCCTATTAAGGGTTAATAATGTATAGGGGTGTATATACAAAAAAATACCCCTTTCTGTCTCATTAGAGATTTTTGCCAGAGGCTCAAGGAAGCAAGGTGAATGGTTAGAGTTAGGACCCACCTAGGGGGGTCTGCCTTGATGTGGCAGGTGGGCTCAATCCTCTCATGGCCATTGGAGGTAACTAAAAGACCTCCATTTGTTTTAAAAATACATAGGGATAAAGGATAGAGCGCAAGTAACATGTTTTTCTTTGGTTTTTACTATGTATTGGGGCTGATGTGTACTGTAGTCATTGCAGCCGCCCAGTAGTGATGGGAATTGAGCGCAGGACTTTTCTTTCTGCCTTTGTATCCAATTTTTGTATTACTCAGCCTTGTTACAATGCAGCCGCCCATCCCATGTGTTCCCTATTAAGGATTAATAATGTATAGGGGTGTATATAAAAAAATACCCCTTTCTGTCTCATTAGAGATTTTTACCAGAGGCTCAAGGAAGCAAGGTGAATGGTTAGAGTTAGGACCCACCTAGGGGGGCCTGCCTTGATGTGGCAGGTGGGCTCAATCCTCTCATGGCCATTGGAGGTAACTAAAAGACCTCCATTTGTTTTAAAAATACATAGGGATAAAGGATAGAGCGCAAGTAACATGTTTTTCTTTGGTTTTTACTATGTATTGGGGCTGATGTGTACTGTAGTCATTGCAGCCGCCCAGTAGTGATGGGAGTTGAGCGCAGGACTTTTCTTTCTGCATTTGTATCCAATTTTTGTATTACTCAGCCTTGTTACAATGCAGCCGCCCATCCCATGTGTTCCCTATTAAGGGTTAATAATGTATAGGGGTGTATATAAAAAAAAATACCCCTTTCTGTCTCATTAGAGATTTTTGCCAGAGGCTCAAGGAAGCAAGGTGAATGGTTAGAGTTAGGACCCACCTAGGGGGGTCTGCCTTGATGTGGCAGGTGGGCTCAATCCTCTCATGGCCATTGGAGGTAACTAAAAGACCTCCATTTGTTTTAAAAATACATAGGGATAAAGGATAGAGCGCAAGTAACATGTTTTTCTTTGGTTTTTACTATGTATTGGGGCTGATGTGTACTGTAGTCATTGCAGCCGCCCAGTAGTGATGGGAGTTGAGCGCAGGACTTTTCTTTCTGCATTTGTATCCAATTTTTGTATTACTCAGCCTTGTTACAATGCAGCCGCCCATCCCATGTGTTCCCTATTAAGGGTTAATAATGTATAGGGGTGTATATAAAAAAATACCCCTTTCTGTCTCATTAGAGATTTTTACCAGAGGCTCAAGGAAGCAAGGTGAATGGTTAGAGTTAGGACCCACCTAGGGGGGCCTGCCTTGATGTGGCAGGTGGGCTCAATCCTCTCATGGCCATTGGAGGTAACTAAAAGACCTCCATTTGTTTTAAAAATACATAGGGATAAAGGATAGAGCGCAAGTAACATGTTTTTCTTTGGTTTTTACTATGTATTGGGGCTGATGTGTACTGTAGTCATTGCAGCCGCCCAGTAGTGATGGGAGTTGAGCGCAGGACTTTTCTTTCTGCATTTGTATCCAATTTTTGTATTACTCAGCCTTGTTACAATGCAGCCGCCCATCCCATGTGTTCCCTATTAAGGATTAATAATGTATAGGGGTGTATATAAAAAAATACCCCTTTCTGTCTCATTAGAGATTTTTACCAGAGGCTCAAGGAAGCAAGGTGAATGGTTAGAGTTAGGACCCACCTAGGGGGGCCTGCCTTGATGTGGCAGGTGGGCTCAATCCTCTCATGGCCATTGGAGGTAACTAAAAGACCTCCATTTGTTTTAAAAATACATAGGGATAAAGGATAGAGCGCAAGTAACATGTTTTTATTTGGTTTTTCCTATGTATTGGGGCTGATGTGTACTGTAGTCATTGCAGCCACCCAGTAGTGATGGGAGTTGAGCGCAGGACTTTTCTTTCTGCATTTGTATCCAATTTTTGTATTACTCAGCCTTGTTACAATGCAGCCGCCCATCCCATGTGTTCCCTATTAAGGGTTAATAATGTATAGGGGTGTATATAAAAAAAAATACCCCTTTCTGTCTCATTAGAGATTTTTGCCAGAGGCTCAAGGAAGCAAGGTGAATGGTTAGAGTTAGGACCCACCTAGGGGGGTCTGCCTTGATGTGGCAGGTGGGCTCAATCCTCTCATGGCCATTGGAGGTAACTAAAAGACCTCCATTTGTTTTAAAAATACATAGGGATAAAGGATAGAGTGCAAGTAACATGTTTTTCTTTGGTTTTTACTATGTATTGGGGCTGATGTGTACTGTAGTCATTGCAGCCGCCCAGTAGTGATGGGAGTTGAGCGCAGGACTTTTCTTTCTGCCTTTGTATCCAATTTTTGTATTACTCAGCCTTGTTACAATGCAGCCGCCCATCCCATGTGTTCCCTATTAAGGGTTAATAATGTATAGGGGTGTATATAAAAAAATACCCCTTTCTGTCTCATTAGAGATTTTTACCAGAGGCTCAAGGAAGCAAGGTGAATGGTTAGAGTTAGGACCCACCTAGGGGGGCCTGCCTTGATGTGGCAGGTGGGCTCAATCCTCTCATGGCCATTGGAGGTAACTAAAAGACCTCCATTTGTTTTAAAAATACATAGGGATAAAGGATAGAGCGCAAGTAACATGTTTTTCTTTGGTTTTTACTATGTATTGGGGCTGATGTGTACTGTAGTCATTGCAGCCGCCCAGTAGTGATGGGAGTTGAGCGCAGGACTTTTCTTTCTGCATTTGTATCCAATTTTTGTATTACTCAGCCTTGTTACAATGCAGCCGCCCATCCCATATGTTCCCTATTAAGGATTAATAATGTATAGGGGTGTATATAAAAAAATACCCCTTTCTGTCTCATTAGAGATTTTTACCAGAGGCTCAAGGAAGCAAGGTGAATGGTTAGAGTTAGGACCCACCTAGGGGGGCCTGCCTTGATGTGGCAGGTGGGCTCAATCCTCTCATGGCCATTGGAGGTAACTAAAAGACCTCCATTTGTTTTAAAAATACATAGGGATAAAGGATAGAGCGCAAGTAACATGTTTTTCTTTGGTTTTTACTATGTATTGGGGCTGATGTGTACTGTAGTCATTGCAGCCGCCCAGTAGTGATGGGAGTTGAGCGCAGGACTTTTCTTTCTGCATTTGTATCCAATTTTTGTATTACTCAGCCTTGTTACAATGCAGCCGCCCATCCCATGTGTTCCCTATTAAGGGTTAATAATGTATAGGGGTGTATATAAAAAAAAATACCCCTTTCTGTCTCATTAGAGATTTTTGCCAGAGGCTCAAGGAAGCAAGGTGAATGGTTAGAGTTAGGACCCACCTAGGGGGGTCTGCCTTGATGTGGCAGGTGGGCTCAATCCTCTCATGGCCATTGGAGGTAACTAAAAGACCTCCATTTGTTTTAAAAATACATAGGGATAAAGGATAGAGCGCAAGTAACATGTTTTTCTTTGGTTTTTACTATGTATTGGGGCTGATGTGTACTGTAGTCATTGCAGCCGCCCAGTAGTGATGGGAGTTGAGCGCAGGACTTTTCTTTCTGCATTTGTATCCAATTTTTGTATTACTCAGCCTTGTTACAATGCAGCCGCCCATCCCATGTGTTCCCTATTAAGGGTTAATAATGTATAGGGGTGTATATAAAAAAATACCCCTTTCTGTCTCATTAGAGATTTTTACCAGAGGCTCAAGGAAGCAAGGTGAATGGTTAGAGTTAGGACCCACCTAGGGGGGCCTGCCTTGATGTGGCAGGTGGGCTCAATCCTCTCATGGCCATTGGAGGTAACTAAAAGACCTCCATTTGTTTTAAAAATACATAGGGATAAAGGATAGAGCGCAAGTAACATGTTTTTATTTGGTTTTTCCTATGTATTGGGGCTGATGTGTACTGTAGTCATTGCAGCCACCCAGTAGTGATGGGAGTTGAGCGCAGGACTTTTCTTTCTGCATTTGTATCCAATTTTTGTATTACTCAGCCTTGTTACAATGCAGCCGCCCATCCCATGTGTTCCCTATTAAGGGTTAATAATGTATTGATACCGGAGAAACTGACGGAAGCGAAGCACAGAGAGATGGACACAGGTTTCTTCAGGAAGGAAGAGATTCTTTATTGGATCACCGATCGGGACTCAGAGGGACTAGCGTCACCAAAATACAACAAGTTCTGAGCCCCGGACAATAGTGCAGGCTCCTTATATAGGCACATAACTCCTCCCATATTAAGCTCCACCCGCACATTCTCTTGACCAATCAATACAAGTAAGAATTAACTTCCTGCTTGACCGCATGGCTTGTCCAGCACAATGGAGGAGGGGAATACTACATCCTGTATTCTTGCACATGCTCCGTACACTACTGATCGTATCTTGCCTCGTGCAACCAACTGATCGATACGTCAGCATATGCACGTACACATGCCACGTGGTAATCTCGGCCTACTAAATTTATTTTTACCGAGATTCCACCACATTCCCCCCTTTGATGCCTCTTGATATTTCACAATTACTTGAGGCATCACTTAACCTTAGTTTGCATACACCGCAAGTTACCCTGAACCAGACCAGACTTAACTTATGATGTGAATCTTCAACACTCATCTTCCTGCATTGGTTCTCCCTGATCTAGAGCCTCATATTTATAAATTGCCATTATCTGTGCAGCAGCCTTCCTCTCTGCTATATTTTCTATCAGGCTTTGCACAGACCTAACTACTAAGGGTATAAGACACGGCAGGAGTAGATACAACATTAAAATCAGTAGGACTCCACCTACCACTGCCTTAAGCCCTCCAAACCACTCATACCAGCTACCAAACCAACTACTTGGATTGTACCCTTTCCATACCTGAGTAGGCACATGCGCTAGTTTAACCATATGGCTAGTAAGCTCAGCTATTGCTTGCCCTTCGTCATCTATTTGAAGACAGCAATTGCTCAGGTTAAACTTCCCACATACACCTCCCTCTACTGCCAAAAGGTAGTCCAAGGCTAATCTATTTTGGTAGACTGCTGTCCTCATCCTGGTATTATGCTTCGCTAGAAGATTGAGCGCTTGTGATGTCTCGTTAGTAATAATCTCAACCACCGCCTGTAGTCGTATAATACGGTTGAGCATATAAATAGGGGTTCTATAACCAAAGGTACCATCTTCTGCCCACGTGGCTGGCCCATAATAATCTATAATACGCTGGGGAGGCCATTCATTATCTTCCCAGGCGCCTATCTCTATGGGTCCCCTTTTCTTCCTATGATTCACATCATACACTTTAACACCTAAAGTCTCACCTGTTTCAATAGGTAACAAGAAGAAGGATGGTTTGAGCATACCCAACACACATGCCCCTTCCCAGTCCTGTGGCAACTCCGAATAGGCTTTTTTACCACAGAACCAGTACAAATTTGCTGGGGCTCTCCAGGTAGATGTGATGGATAAATCAAACCACACATCCTTTATATTGGCGCATCTAGCAAACGGGTTAGATGGTTCTGAGACATTTGAAGCCGACCACCAAGTTGTATTCTTTGTATCATCATCATAAGCTTTTTGCCCTAGACAAGTTAATTCTCCTACAGAAGTATTATACATTATTCCTTTCCTTGCTATGCAAACATAACCTATGATGGAGGTCTTTAATCTCCACTCAGATTTACCTCTAACACTCATATGATAATCGGCTTGTGTAGATATTAATTGGTCAACTGCCTCAGAACCGGACATTACCTCCTTTGCTTCCCAAGGCCATTGGTCTCCCATGTTAGTACCTCCACACACATAGCAGTTGGGAACATTAAGACTACAGGCAATACTTTCAGCTAAATCAATGAACAGGTTTTTAGCATTATGGGGGATCTTATTATCTATGCTCATCTCTTCATAAAAGGAATGGTATACTTGATGAGTTTGGGAGGATACCGTATCAGTCTCTATCCCTATAAACAATACTGTCCCAGGATCTAAACCCGTCCCGTATATTTGAAACCCAAATAAATTGCCATACTTGTCTAAGAACTTATCGGGGTTATTTATAAGTATATGGACTGGATTGCATTCCATAGACTTACAATATGGGCTGGTAGGCAACTTAGTCACTATCATGTCTTTGTCTACTGTCTGTCCCCAAGTTGCCCAACCCACACAAGACCAATATGGGCAAAAGTTATAGTCTCTATTTGGGCATCTAGGACTCACATATTTATTTTTACTACTGGGACAAATATATTTATCATTAGACCCATACGTCCTCTCCCATCTAAGATCCCCACATACATTCCACGGCTTTCTACCACTTGATATCGCTTTACACGCATCAAATAGCAGAACACCCGAAGAATGTACGGATTCTAACACCGTCTTATTAATTAGGGTCCCCTGAGGATCTCCATTCCTGAGAGTCAACCAAATTGTACGAGGTTGATACTCCGGACTGAAGCACTTAGGTTCTCCTACTCCTAAATGACACACACTATAGTCTATATTAAGGTATCTACATCTTGATACATCTCCTTTACACTCGTATTGTGAATGCCAAATTAGGGTTTGGGAAATATGGTTACCGGTTCTTGTAGTCTTAATGCATACCTCACAGCTAGGAGTGTCGGTACCTCTACCTTCCTGAATATAAAAATACACATAAATAAACATTATCATCAACACATCTTTCGCCGTCATCCTCAGTCTTCGTCCGTGCGAAGGCACCACAGCTTCCAGGATGTAAGGGCTGCAGGGAATGGAGTTCTGCTCGTCTTCACAGGAGTCCCTTCAAGACTTTCCCTGGCTTATATACTATACGTCGGTGGGCGGACAGGCTTTATTATGGCCTTCTCACTCACGCACCAAATCCCCAAAATAATAAAATTTTGTAATCCACAATAGTTCCTCGTTACTCCGACTGAGTCGTGCGTTTTAACCGGATCTTGCAGGGATTCTCTGGATCTGCTGTAACTTGCCAAGAATCGACTGCTGCTGGTTTAACCCTGGAGTGATGTATCCACGGAGTCACTTCGGCTACTTTTATTGCTGTAGGGGTAGACAAAAGAACAACATAAGGACCTCTCCACTTGGGCCCTAACGGTACATTATTCCACTCTTTAATCCACACTTGGTCTCCTGGATGGTAACTATGAACAGGGGGATAAATATTCACAGGTAATCTATCTTGTACCCATTTCTGTACCTCCTCCATAGTCTTACCCAACTCTACAACCTGCTGCCGGGTAATTCCTTCTCCCAACTGATTCAAGTCCCGCCTTAAGTTACCAAGTACGGGAGGTGGTCGCTCATACATGATTTCAAAAGGAGAGAGGCCCATCCTTCTGGTAGGGGTACTGCGGATTCGCAATAAAGCTATGGGTAAGAGAACGTTCCACTTAAGTTGGGTTTCCTGACACATTTTGGCCAACTGATTCTTAATAGTTCTATTCATTCTCTCTACCTTACCAGAACTCTGGGGTCTATATGCCGTATGAAGCCTCCACTTTATACCAAGCATATGAGTCAGTTGTTGTAGGCACTGATGAACAAAAGCTGGACCATTGTCCGATCCTATAGAACAGGGTAGTCCATATCGGGGTATTATTTCTCGTAACAGGAATCTCACAACTTCTCCTGCTTTCTCTGTACGAGTAGGACATGCTTCTACCCAGCCTGAATAGGTGCACACAATTACCAGCAGGTAACGATGTCCACCCGATTTAGGCATCACTGTAAAGTCAATTTGTAAATCGGACATGGGGAGTCCCCCCATAAACTGGACTCCTGGTGGCTTTACTGGTCCTTGTCTTGCATTATTTTTAGCACACGTTACACATCTTCGTACAATGGCCTGAGTCAAGTTGAACAATCTTGGTATGTAGAAATGTTTTCTGAGAGATTCTTCTGTGCTGTCTCTCCCAGAATGTGTCCCGTTGTGAAAATTTTGGACAATTTCTACCGCTAGTGATGCTGGTATGACTATTCTTCCATCTTCTAGCTGATACCACTTGTTCTCCAAATACTGTCCTGGTTCAGTCTTTAACCACTCCTCTTCTTGAGCTGTATAAACTGGAGTCCATTGGGACAGTGGAGTTGGTATAAGAGCAGCTATATGCCCCACATATTCCTGTCTTCCTGATTCAGCAGCACGCTTAGCTGCACTATCTGCCATCCGATTTCCTTTGGTTACATCACCATCTCCTCTCAGATGCGCTCGACAATGTATGATACCGACTTCTTTCGGCTCCCACACTGCTTCCAATAGTTGTAGGATTTCAGCTGCATATTTGATTTCTTTGCCTTCTGAATTCAGTAGTCCTCTTTCTTTATACAAAGCTCCGTGGGCATGAGTGGTTAAAAACGCATATTTGGAGTCCGTGTAGATGTTCACTCTTAAACCTTCAGCCAATTGTAACGCTCGTGTCAGTGCTATCAATTCTGCCTTTTGTGCTGATGTTCCTTTCGCCAGTGGCCGAGCTTCTATCACCTTGTCTATTGTTGTTACTGCATATCCTGCATAGCGGATCCCTTCTTTCACATAACTACTGCCGTCGGTATAATATTGAACATCGGGGTTCTGGATGGGAAAATCACGAAGATCTGGTCTACTTGAGAATACTTCATCCATTATTTCCAAACAATCATGTTGACTTTCAGTAGGTTGTGGCAAAAGGGTAGCTGAATTTAAGGTGTTTACAGTCTCTAAATGCACTCTTGGGTTTTCACACAACATTGCTTGATACTTGGTCATACGGCTGTTACTAAACCAATGATTTCCTTTGTAATCCAACAACGTCTGTACTGCATGTGGGACTCGTACATAAAGTTCTTGACCCAGAGTGAGTTTATCGGCTTCAGCTACTAGCAGGGCGGCTGCAGCTACGGCTCTTAGACAAGGTGGAAGTCCGCTGGCCACTGCATCCAATTGCTTAGACATGTAGGCAACAGGTCTTTGCCATGATCCCAAGTACTGTGTCAATACTCCCACAGCCATTCTTCTTTGCTCATGTACATACAGGTAGAATGGTCGTGTGTGATCAGGTAGACCTAATGCTGGGGCACTCATCAAAGCCTTCTTCACATCTTCAAATGCCGTTTGCTGTTCTTGAGTCCATAAGAAGGGGTCGTGCTCTGTACCTTTGATAGCTGCATACAGAGGTTTTGCCAGTATCGCGTAGCTGGGAATCCATATCCTACAGAAGCCTGCTGCCCCCAAGAATTCTCGCACTTGTCTTCTATTCTTGGGTATCGGTATTTGGCACACAGCTTCTTTTCTCTCTGGCCCCATAATTCTTTGACCTTCAGAGATATGGAATCCCAGATATTTGACAGTTGGCAAACACAACTGAGCCTTCTTTCTAGACACCTTGTATCCTGCCTTCCAGAGAATGTGTAGTAGATCGTGCGTTGCTTGCTGACAGATTTCTTTTGTAACTGCTGCTATCAACAAGTCATCTACATACTGTAACAATACACACTCTCCTGGGATGGACTCGAAATCCAGTAGATCTTGACTTAGAGCTGAACCAAATAGGGTAGGTGAATTTTTAAACCCTTGGGGCAGTCTTGTCCAAGTCATTTGGCGTTTTGAGCCCGTTACAGCGTTCTCCCATTGGAAAGCGAAAATACATTGACTTTCTGCGGCAATTCGGAGGCAAAAGAAGGCATCTTTGAGGTCTAAGACTGTAAAGTAAGTAGCCCCGCCTGGAATTAAAGCAAGCAGGTTATATGGATTGGGTACAACTGGATGTATACTAACAACCGCATCATTGACTGCTCTCAAGTCCTGCACAGGTCGATACTCATCTGTACCGGGCTTTTGAACAGGCAGCAATGGGGTGTTCCAGGGGGAAGTACAGAATTTTAGGATACCATACCGTATGAACTTATCCAGATAAGATTGGATGTTCTTCTTAGCCTTCTGCGGGATGTGGTATTGTCTTAGGCTTACTGGATAAACCCCAAGTTTTAGTTCAATTTTAATAGGTGGAATATTGCGGGCCAGTCCTGGTGGGTTGTTCTCTGCCCAAACTCCTGGTATGTTGAATAAGGACTCATCACTCCTAGGGTTTTGGCTAGTCAACGCTGTATAAAGTCGCCACTCTTCTTCCTTTGGTACGGATAATGTCATAATACCTGAAGGTCCATTAAACTTTAAGGATGTTGTTCCATTTGGTAGGAACGTAATCTGCGCTTGTAATTTAGATAGCATATCACGTCCCAGCAATTGGACTGGACATTCAGGCATATAAAGGAATTGATGTTTTACTACGTGGCCTCCCAATGTACAGAGTCGACTTTTAAGAACCGGTTTTTCAGCACTCCTTCCAGTTGCTCCTATTACAGTAATAGTCCTTCCAGATGGAGGAGCAACTAGATTAGTCACCACTGAATGTTCAGCACCAGTGTCGATCATGAACGCACTCCTTTTTCCCCCTATTGATACTTCGACCATAGGCTCCGCTCGACCAAGGGGGATGGAGCCCGGTCGGTATCAATAGTCCTCCATGACCGTGTCAGCCAATCCTACAAAGTCCCTGCCTTCTCTATCGCGGGACCTTTGCGCTGCTGGGAAATACCTATCTTCCCTAACACTTCCTCTATTCCCATTGCTCCCTCTATTACCATTACTCCCTCCGGGGCCTCCTCTACCTCTCGCTCTGCCTCTAAAGTTTCCGTAACCTGCCCTGGGTTGGTCTCTCTCGTACTGCTCTCTTTGTGGACATTCGTTCCTCCAATGCCCTTCTTCCTTGCAATACGCGCACTGATTCCTACTCAAAGGCTCCCTACTCCATCTACTATCGCCTCTATCTGGGCCCCGTCTATCTACGCCTGCGATCGCTACCGCTAACATATCTGCCTTTCTACGCATCTTGCGCTCTTCCTCTTTCTTACTTTCTGTTTCCCTATTCATATATACTTTATTCGCTACCTCCATTAGTTGGGTGATGGACATACCTGCAAACCCTTCTAACTTCTGTAGCTTGCGCTTAATATCTCCGTAAGCTTGGCTGACAAAGGCGGAATTCACCATTCGGGAATTATCTGCGTCTTCCGGATTAAAGGGGGTATACAAGCGGTATGCCTCCAATAATCGGTCATAAAAGACACTGGGCGCTTCATCACTTTTCTGAATCACCTCAACTGTCTTCGACATATTAATGGCTTTCTTTCCTCCGGCTTTCATGCCAGCAATTATAGTGTCTCTATAGGCTCTGAGTTGAACCATATCAGCACCATTTACATTCCAATCGGGATCGGTGTTGGGATAATGTGTTGCGGCCCATGCTGATGGATTGGCTTGATTCAAAGTACGGGCTTTATCCTCTAGTGCTTTAATGGCCGCTTGATTAATTCTTGTCCTTTCCTCATTGTTAAACAAAGTCATTAATAACTGCTGGCAATCAGCCCATGTCGGGTTATGTGTCTGTACTATTGAGGTGAACAGATCAGTCATAGCTTGTGGTTTCTCAGTATACGAGGAATTGTGGGTCTTCCAATTTAAGAGATCGGTTGTCGTGAACGGGACATATACGAAGACTGGGTCTGCATGTGCCATTTGACCTGCGGCATCGATATAGGCTGACCCGGGATTCAGACGAAGAGGCATCTGATAATGTTTTAATTGTTGGGTACCGGTCAGTTGTCGGGTTTGTATGGGGCTACGTGGAGGGGCGTCAGTTATGGGTTCCAGTCGGGGAGAAATAGGGCATGAGGATGTGGGAGCTTGGTTTTGGGAAAAGGTAGTAAATAAAACACTTCGAGCCGAGCTAGAAGAAGCTTGACCGGAAGTCTGAAGTGGCGCCAAATCAGGATATTCGGATCAAATGGGGGTTGGCTCTGATTCCGGAAGGGGAGATTTAGTACGAGAGGGGGTGGATTCTGTACTGGAGGAGGAAGCGGAAGTGGATGAGGGCAATGAGGGAAGGGTTGCAGGACTTCCTGCATTTGCGTCACTTCCTCTTAACGGAAAGTAAGGGGGCGGCAAAGGGATCTCGGACTCAGGGGGTGTGTCCAAAATGGGCCTAACACCAGTCCTAGTGGACAAACAAGTCCTAGCTACCATGAGGCACTGCTCCTCGTGGCATGTCTGAATCCATTTTGGCGAGTCATTTACGGCCTGTCTCCAACAATCAATATAAGGAAACTGGCCGTAAAGTTCAGGCCTACCCGATACAGCCACGTGTAAGCGCTGTACCAGAGTTGGATCCAAACTGCCACGTGGCGGCCATGCCGCAACCAAAGTAGGCCACTCCCTAGTACACAAAGTGACCAAACGTACAGGAGACATTTTAACCCCAAAATCACAAGTTTTGAATCCCTTTTTAAAATTCTTCACCATACAACCTAAGGGATCCGGAATCGTTGACTGCGACGCGCCCATACTTATCAATGGAACGTCGTTGACAACGAATACTATGCACGCGTACTATTCAACAATCACACCCGTTTCCTCTGGCAACAGCACCACGTGGTACAGTTACCAAATGAAACGTATACAATAACACAATAAACACTCAGGGAATTCCCGTACACACACAGCTGTTACACCAGTCACTAGATAATCAATATTATGCCCTTTGGCGAAACTATACAGTCACCCACGCTATAATTCTCTATATACGAATTACCCGTCTATAACACACCCCAGTAACATCGTCTTTTACAAATAGCGGTTACAGTACGATTAGCATAGGTCAAAGCACAAGTTAAGGTCACAATACAATTATTAGTGGTTATGGTGTTAAACATGCAATGGACGACAATTATTAGTACTTATATACAGTGTCAGTAAATATACAGGGTTATGGTACCGTGCACTATAATACAGCAACACACTATTAACACTCTCGCTAGACGGCTGAGCTCGCGCTATCTAACAAGATATACACTTTACTAAACAATCTTTATCACATTTACAATTCCCAACTAAACTATTGGCCAGTACCTTGATGGACTACCTAAAACTATGTACACCCGTTTTGGTTAGCCACACTGCCCAAGCACCACATATAGCGAGCTAGAGGACCGAATTTACACAGACGCCTCTTAGTCGATTACTATCAAAAATCTAGTGGGTTCCAAATTTACACGCCTTCCCACTTAGCCAAGATAGGTTGAGAGCTAGCGAACCGAATTTACACAGGCGCCGCTTAGTCTCCCGGTCCCTCCGACCTAGCGAACGTAATATACACCCTAGAACGCTAGTCTAGACAAGACACCGGTGTCCGGCTAGGGCTATTTACACAGGACCCCGCCTGACTAACCAAATCAAACGGTCTGACTAAAGAGCGTTCGATTGAGCGGTGCGCCTTCGCTCCTTCCCTCCGACAGAGGGGGCAGATTCCATACACAAATAACCCCTTATGGGCCTACCGCACTGTAACGGACCGTTTCAGCAAAAAAAGGGGAAAAATCCGTTTAGGCGATAATCCCCTTTTCTAAAGACAGGCACAGCTACTGCAGAACATCACACTCCCGATCTGGATACGAAATAACACTCCGAACTGGAACAGCTGAACAAGAAAAGCATACAATCGGCTTACACTCTTGGCAGTCAGCTTACAATCCAATCCCCCCCAAGAACGAGACGACACTTCATTTTGAGGGTTAAGCAGGAACTATGGACTGGGACACCCAGTCTGGCTTTTATTACAAACAAGTACATACAGGACACTCCCAGGGGGAGGATGAAATTAACCAATCACATGGATGTACCTCCCACACATTTCCTCCCCTTAGATTAACACTTAACACAATTATACCGTACACCTTTTTCCCCAATTCCTGGATGTACCCCAAATACATAGGCTACACCTCCAGAACAGGTATCCCCTGATAGCCCTTATTCAGGGGGACAACATATGCAAGAATCAGCCCATTCGGATAAACGGTTCGGGAGTTATGGGACTTTAAAGTATTGACCGACCGCATGGGTAAAGTATCCGAAAACAGTTCCATGCATTTTGGCCCTGCGGTCGGTCACAAACAAGGGAATGAAAACAGGCGAATTGCCTGTGTTATAGAGCCTGGAGAGGGTTTGAATGAATTCCCTTGTTTATGGGGTTCTTTCTACCGAACGGCGGGTCATTCGGTAGTTTCCATACGAATTTCTGGAAGTATGGAGGTCTCAGCGGTGTTTGCCTAGTCAAGTGTCCGATTTTAGTTCCAGACACTCGACGGCAAAACACCGCTGTTCGGTAGTTTAAGATGGCCGCCGCCACGTGTTGGTTTCCTGAATGGCGGCCACCCAGAGGACACAGAACACATTACATGATTGCCAATTACCCGTTTGCAACATTGTTGCAAACGGTAATTGGAGGCACACTTAATCCTGGGTGGTCTGGTTGTTCGGTAGTTTCCTCAATACAATGAATGGAGTGATTCTACCGAACAATCAGATGAAGGCTGCATATATATATATAACCCAGGTTAACTGCATACATAAATACATATACAATATACAGGCAGTACAATAGGATATGCTTCACAGTCTTAAAGGGACAGTAGTCCCAAAATGTCCATTGCTGATTTTAAAGGGCCAGTAGCAGCAATATAAATTAGTACATGCCCAAATATAGTCTTTAAAGTGCAATATGTCCAGGGGCCATAGTCAGCGGGCAGGAGGCTAGCAGCCAGGCTTCTCCAGCCCACAGTGGCGAAGTTGGTTTCGCCACAATTCTCCCCTTTACCAATTAGACTAACAGGGTATCTGACCTCCTGCCGGTCAGTGCCCTGGTTAGTCCAGCAACCCACCCACAGAACAGAAGTAGTAGAGCAGCCCACCCATAATAAACAGTTACCACATCTGGGTGAGAGAGAATTTTGTCCAAGTTCAGGTGCCTCCCCACGGCTGGGTGAGAGACTGATAGGCTGCCTTGGTGGGTTGCTGAGGGGGCAGAGACCAGCGGTACTCTGTCCTGTTGCCAGCACTACCACGGGAGTAGTCTGGTGGGAGCCTGGCTGCTGGAGACCGACTGTCTCCCCTTTAGATATATTGCTCTGTGGCTGGGGGACAGGACCGACCGTCCCTACCCCTGGGGCTGTAAGTGCAGAGACTACGGTCCCATCTGCACAGATGTGGGGCTTAACATCTCCCCTTGGTGGGTTAGGCTGCCGCTGGAGAGAGGGTGTAACAAGCTCCTCTCTCTGGACGGTAAACTGCCGCTGGGGAGGGGGGTTAGCAGGCTCCTCTCCCTGCCACTCTCTCTGCTGGTGGAAAGGGGGACCAGCTGTCTCCCCTTTCATTCTCTTGTCCGGCTGCTGGGGTGCGAGACTGACTGTCTCTGCTCCCTGCAGGACACACTGTCGCTGGGGAGGATGGACGACACCATCAGCTCCCTGGGATACACACTGCCGCTGGGGAGGAAGGGCGACACCTTCTGCTCCCTGGGACACACACTGCCGCTGGGGAGGATGGACGACACCATCAGCTCCCTGGGGCACACACTGCCGCTGGGGAGGGAGGACGCTGCTCTCCTCTCCCTTCGCTTCACACTGCCTTCTTGGCATCTCACTTTGCTGCTGGGGGGCAGGAACAACAACCTCTGCCCCCTGTAACTCAGCCTGCCGCTGGGGAGGAAGGACTGCACCTTCGGCTCCCTTGGACACACACGGCTGCTGGGGAGGATGGACGACACCATCAGCTCCCTGGGACACACATTGCCGCTGGGGAGGGAGGACGCTGCTCTCCTCTCCCTTCTCTTCACACTGCCTTCTTGGCATATCACTTTGCTGCTGGGGGGCAGGAACAACACCCTCTGCCCCCTGTAACTCAGCCTGCCGCTGGGGAGGAAGGACTGCACCTTCGGCTCCCTTGGGCACACACGGCTGCTGGGGAGGATGGACGACACCATCAGCTCCCTGGGGCACACATTGCCGCTGGGGAGGGAGGACGCTGCTCTCCTCTCCCTTCACTTCACACTGCCTTCTTGGCATATCACTTTGCTGCTGGGGGGCAGGAACAACAACCTCTGCCCCCTGTAACTCAGCCTGCCGCTGGGGAGGAAGGACTGCACCTTCGGCTCCCTTGGACACACACGGCTGCTGGGGAGGATGGACGACACCATCAGCTCCCTGGGCCACACATTGCCGCTGGGGAGGGAGGTCTGCAAACCCCCTGGCCCGCACTGATTCCCGCGGCAAGTACTCTCGCACTGCTTTCTTCACCTGCTGTATTAGATCCTCTGAGAGGTTGGGTCCGCATATAGCCAGCACCGCGGTGACCTCTCTGTCATACGCCTCTTGAGTGTAGCTGGGTGCCATGCTTGCTCTGCTGCAGTTGGTTCCTTGTAGATAGGGGCGCTGTACGGGTACTGGCGTTGCCCTCACTTTGTAATCCAGGAATGGTGTTGTCTGTAGCTGTCCCTCTGGTTGTAGGAACGATCCCGCCGCTTGCCACCAATTGTAACGGACCGTTTCAGCAAAAAAAAGGGGAAAAATCCGTTTAGGCGATAATCCCCTTTTCTAAAGACAAGCACAGCTACTGCAGAACATCACACTCCCGATCTGGATACGAAATAACACTCCGAACTGGAACAGCTGAACAAGAAAAGCATACAATCGGCTTACACTCTTGGCAGTCAGCTTACAATCCAATCCCCCCCAAGAACGAGACGACACTTCATTTTGAGGGTTAAGCAGGAACTATGGACTGGGACACCCAGTCTGGCTTTTATTACAAACAAGTACATACAGGACACTCCCAGGGGGAGGATGAAATTAACCAATCACATGGATGTACCTCCCACACATTTCCTCCCCTTAGATTAACACTTAACACAATTATACCGTACACCTTTTTCCCCAATTCCTGGATGTACCCCAAATACATAGGCTACACCTCCAGAACAGGTATCCCCTGATAGCCCTTATTCAGGGGGACAACATATGCAAGAATCAGCCCATTCGGATAAACGGTTCGGGAGTTATGGGACTTTAAAGTATTGACCGACCGCATGGGTAAAGTATCCGAAAACAGTTCCATGCATTTTGGCCCTGCGGTCGGTCACAAACAAGGGAATGAAAACAGGCGAATTGCCTGTGTTATAGAGCCTGGAGAGGGTTTGAATGAATTCCCTTGTTTATGGGGTTCTTTCTACCGAACGGCGGGTCATTCGGTAGTTTCCATACGAATTTCTGGAAGTATGGAGGTCTCAGCGGTGTTTGCCTAGTCAAGTGTCCGATTTTAGTTCCAGACACTCGACGGCAAAACACCGCTGTTCGGTAGTTTAAGATGGCCGCCGCCACGTGTTGGTTTCCTGAATGGCGGCCACCCAGAGGACACAGAACACATTACATGATTGCCAATTACCCGTTTGCAACATTGTTGCAAACGGTAATTGGAGGCACACTTAATCCTGGGTGGTCTGGTTGTTCGGTAGTTTCCTCAATACAATGAATGGAGTGATTCTACCGAACAATCAGATGAAGGCTGCATATATATATATAACCCAGGTTAACTGCATACATAAATACATATACAATATACAGGCAGTACAATAGGATATGCTTCACAGTCTTAAAGGGACAGTAGTCCCAAAATGTCCATTGCTGATTTTAAAGGGCCAGTAGCAGCAATATAAATTAGTACATGCCCAAATATAGTCTTTAAAGTGCAATATGTCCAGGGGCCATAGTCAGCGGGCAGGAGGCTAGCAGCCAGGCTTCTCCAGCCCACAGTGGCGAAGTTGGTTTCGCCACACGCACAATCGGTATACCCCTAGTGGGTCTGCCGTCTAAAACAGCAGTTGTCTTACCTCCTCGTTCCTGAACCTGAGTTCACACTCATCGATGGGGACACCCCAGCACTTCTCACGTAGAGGCCGATGATCTCCTGGACAACAGACCAGTGGCGCCGAGACGAAGGGAGGTCCACGCAGAAGTTCAGGGGTGCAGCCGTAGAGAACGTGGGCAAAGATAGACCGTCTCACGCCTCTGCCTCTCAGCTACCGTTGAACGATGAGCTTCCCGGCCAATGCACCAAATGATACCGGAGAAACTGACGGAAGCGAAGCACAGAGAGATGGACACAGGTTTCTTCAGGAAGGAAGAGATTCTTTATTGGATCACCGATCGGGACTCAGAGGGACTAGCGTCACCAAAATACAACAAGTTCTGAGCCCCGGACAATAGTGAAGGCTCCTTATATAGGCACATAACTCCTCCCATATTAAGCTCCACCCGCACATTCTCTTGACCAATCAATACAAGTAAGAATTAACTTCCTGCTTGACCGCATGGCTTGTCCAGCACAATGGAGGAGGGGAATACTACATCCTGTATTCTTGCACATGCTCCGTACACTACTGATCGTATCTTGCCTCGTGCAACCAACTGATCGATACGTCAGCATATGCACGTACACATGCCACGTGGTAATCTCGGCCTACTAAATTTATTTTTACCGAGATTCCACCACAGTATAAGGGGGTGTATATAAAAAAATACCCCTTTCTGTCTCATTAGAGATTTTTGCCAGAGGCTCAAGGAAGCAAGGTGAATGGTTAGAGTTAGGACCCACCTAGGGGGGTCTGCCTTGATGTGGCAGGTGGGCTCAATCCTCTCATGGCCATTGGAGGTAACTAAAAGACCTCCATTTGTTTTAAAAATACATAGGGATAAAGGATAGAGCGCAAGTAACATGTTTTTCTTTGGTTTTTACTATGTATTGGGGCTGATGTGTACTGTAGTCATTGCAGCCGCCCAGTAGTGATGGGAGTTGAGCGCAGGACTTTTCTTTCTGCATTTGTATCCAATTTTTGTATTACTCAGCCTTGTTACAATGCAGCCGCCCATCCCATGTGTTCCCTATTAAGGGTTAATAATGTATAGGGGTGTATATAAAAAAATACCCCTTTCTGTCTCATTAGAGATTTTTACCAGAGGCTCAAGGAAGCAAGGTGAATGGTTAGAGTTAGGACCCACCTAGGGGGGCCTGCCTTGATGTGGCAGGTGGGCTCAATCCTCTCATGGCCATTGGAGGTAACTAAAAGACCTCCATTTGTTTTAAAAATACATAGGGATAAAGGATAGAGCGCAAGTAACATGTTTTTCTTTGGTTTTTACTATGTATTGGGGCTGATGTGTACTGTAGTCATTGCAGCCGCCCAGTAGTGATGGGAGTTGAGCGCAGGACTTTTCTTTCTGCATTTGTATCCAATTTTTGTATTACTCAGCCTTGTTACAATGCAGCCGCCCATCCCATGTGTTCCCTATTAAGGGTTAATAATGTATAGGGGTGTATATACAAAAAAATACCCCTTTCTGTCTCATTAGAGATTTTTGCCAGAGGCTCAAGGAAGCAAGGTGAATGGTTAGAGTTAGGACCCACCTAGGGGGGTCTGCCTTGATGTGGCAGGTGGGCTCAATCCTCTCATGGCCATTGGAGGTAACTAAAAGACCTCCATTTGTTTTAAAAATACATAGGGATAAAGGATAGAGCGCAAGTAACATGTTTTTCTTTGGTTTTTACTATGTATTGGGGCTGATGTGTACTGTAGTCATTGCAGCCGCCCAGTAGTGATGGGAGTTGAGCGCAGGACTTTTCTTTCTGCATTTGTATCCAATTTTTGTATTACTCAGCCTTGTTACAATGCAGCCGCCCATCCCATGTGTTCCCTATTAAGGATTAATAATGTATAGGGGTGTATATAAAAAAATACCCCTTTCTGTCTCATTAGAGATTTTTACCAGAGGCTCAAGGAAGCAAGGTGAATGGTTAGAGTTAGGACCCACCTAGGGGGGCCTGCCTTGATGTGGCAGGTGGGCTCAATCCTCTCATGGCCATTGGAGGTAACTAAAAGACCTCCATTTGTTTTAAAAATACATAGGGATAAAGGATAGAGCACAAGTACAAGTAGGTTTTTACTATGTATTGGGGCTGATGTGTACTGTAGTCATTGCAGCCGCCCAGTAGTGATGGGAGTTGAGCGCAGGACTTTTCTTTCTGCATTTATGTTGGAGTAAAGTTGAAAATGTTATTTATTTATTTATATATATATAAAAATGTGTTATTTATGTGGGGTCATTGCCTTTTATATTAACCCCTTAAGTCCGGAGGGCGTACTATTACGTCCTTTTAAAAGCGGCTCTAAACGCTGCCGGACGTAATAGTACGCCCTCCGGTTTTTAGTAACTTACCCGGTCGCCGGCGGTCCCACGCCGGCGATCGCGGTTGGGGGGACTCCCAGGGAGCCCCCCCGCGGCACATCTTCCTCCTCCGGTGCCTCCCGGTCATGTGAGAGTGAGGTCCTTGCGAGGACCTCACAATCACATGGCCGGGATAGCTGGCTCAGGCATTGCCAGCAGGGGGACCAACTGTAATGACAGTTGGTCCCCCTGCTGGCTGAAAATCAAATAAAAATAATGTTAAAAGTGTAAAAAAAAAAATGTATACTTAGATCATATATATATATATTATATATATATGATCTAAGTATATATATACACATATACATACACACACATACACCGTCTAGGTGTATTTTAATATTAATATATATATAATTATATATATATATTAATATCAAATTACACGTAGACTGATACTGATTAAATATATATATAATTATTGTTATATATATATTTATAAATAATATAAAAAAAATATGTAAATACGTAAAAAAATAAAATAAAATAAATAATTAAAAATAAAATATTAAAAAATATATAGATGTGTTTTATTTCGTTCTAACTGTATTGTGATATTAATATATATATATTTATATCAAAATACACGTAGAACAAAATAATATATATATCTATATACATAAATATATACATATATATCACTATATATATACCTATATATAAATAAAAATATAAAAAAAAAAAATATATATATATATATACGTATATATACACATATGTATATATATACATATATTAATTCTACACATATATTTATGTAATAATTTTACATAATTAGGTATCCTAATTAATTACAATTAGCGGGACCTGCCTGACCACCCATGCCGAAAGTATAGGGAATTTAATTTGCTAGCACTATATTTAACCCTATAACTTTCCAAGACACCATAAAACCTGTACATGGGGGGTACTGTTTTACTCGGGAGACTTTGCTGAACACAAATATTAGTGTTTCAAAACAGTAAAATGTATTACAACCATGATATCGCCAGTAAAATTGACGTTTTTTGCATTTTTCACGCACAAACAGCACTTACAGGGACGATATTATTGCTGCAATACTTTTTACTGTTTTGAAACACAAATATTTGTGTTCAGCAAAGTCTCCTGAGTACAACAGTACCCCTCATGTACAGGTTTTATGGTGTTTTCAAAAATTACAGCGTCAAATATAAGGCTTGTGTTTAATTTTTTTCACATTAAAATTCGCCAGATTGCTTACGTTGCCTTTATGACCCTATGGTAGCCCAAGAATGAAAATTACCCCTATGATGGCATACCATTTGCAATAGTAGACAACCAAAGGTATTGCAAATGGGGTATGTCCAGTCTTTTTTAGTAGCCACTTAGTCACAAACACTGGCCAAAATTTGCGTTTTTTGCATTTTTCACACACAAACAAATACGAACGCTAACTTTGGCCAGTGTTTGTGACCAAATGGCTACTAAAAAAGACTGGACATCGCTTATTTGCAATACCTTGGGTCGTCTACTATTGCAAATGGTATGCCATTATGGGTGTAAATTTATTTCCTGGGCTACTATACAGTCTCAAAGGCAACGTAACCAATTTGGCGAATTTCAATTTCAAATGTAACACGCTATATTTGACCCTGTAACTTCCCAAAACACCATAAAACCTGTACATAGGGGGTACTGTTTTACACGTGAGACTTTGCTGAATACAAATATGTGTATTTTATTGCAGTAAAAGCAAACAGTATTATGACATTGACAGTTAAAATGTCATGTAGAACGAAAAAAATCAAAACAAATTTTGTCCCATTTTTTTCATATTAAATTATGTTTCATAGCTAAATATTTGATATTAAATGAAAGCCCTGTTTCCCCTGAATAAAATGATATATAATAAGGGGGGGTGCATTTAATATGAAAGAGGTGAATTACGGTTGGACAGACATATAGCGCAAATGCCAGGTTTTGTTTACGTTTTGTTTCGTTCACTACTTGTACATTTGGCTGCGGTGTTAAGGGGTTAAAAGAAGGATACGGATGTGAGGGCAGAGCATGGGGGCAATGACCCATGTTTACATGTTAAGTTATTATGGTTATATTATATTATTATAATTATTATAATTGTTATTATTTGAGATTGTTTAATAAAGCTGTGGACAATTTAACCCATATACCTTAGTGTCAGAGTGTTATTGGGAGTAGGTATGTGGGGGGTGTTTCGTCCTAGATTCCGACTGCCCATATGGCGACTATACACCGGTCATGGTTTACGTATCGCGTTATTACGTCTGTGTAAGAGTTGGTTTAAAGGGCGGCAGTCCAACATTGACGTAATCTTCTTAGCAGAACCTAGTATGGAT
Source organism: Pelobates fuscus (assembly GCF_036172605.1). NCBI lineage: Eukaryota > Metazoa > Chordata > Amphibia > Anura > Pelobatidae > Pelobates > Pelobates fuscus. The sequence goes on along the minus strand of NC_086322.1, from coordinate 269,201,094 downwards.
GTGATAATAAGTGTTCAACTTAACAGATGTGTTAATTTATAGGAAGAGGAGTAAAAATTATGGTAGCCATGTGGAATTTCCTAATGGCCACACACCCACTACATGTGGGTCAGCTTGATCAGGCTTAAACTAGTTGTCATTTTGGTTGGATTCTGCAAATACAAAGGATAGTCAGAATATTATACAGCTGACTAAGACAGCGTGCGAGAACACAGTCAGACATGCTATGGAATTTTATAAGGAACTTGCAGGTCAGATAATTAGCATGGTCAAATCACAACAAATTGAACAAACAGTGACAAAGTAACTCAGGTAATTGAGTTTACAATTAAAAGGTTACTCAAACCACCATGACTATTTCTGCTTTTAGAAGTGGTCATGGTGGTACAAAATCTGTACTTGCAGGGTTTCTGTTTGAAATTCTGCACAAACTGTGATATTTGTACTTTTGCGCCTGGGGCAATTACACCCCCGGCACACGTAGCTTTGGCAGCCTGGAACTCCGGACAGCCAAATGTAAATTATTTGCATAAAATACGTCTGTCTTCAGCCTGATTGACTGGTCCCTTGCAGATACATTTTAGCTTATTTTATTGTTTTAGCACTTATGGGGGCATTATTATTTAGAAAATAAACAGCATGAAAATGGTTAAAGTAACTACTTAATAATCTGTTTCAATAAACTAGGGGCCAGTTGACACAGAGGACCTGATAAGGCAAAGGCAACTTGTGCAGGGTCTAATTTGTCAAACTTGCAAAAATGAGGAGTCTATGGAGGTTCCCATGCTGGATTCTATATACACAACAGTGCTGTACTGTTGCACATGCGTGAAAGTACATGACATGTGCATAGTCGCCTCTGCGGCATATGCTTAAAGGACCACTCTAGGCACCCAGACCACTTCAGCTTAATGAAGTGGTCTGGGTGCCAGGTCCAGCTAGGGTTAACCCATTTTTTTTATAAACATAGCAGTTTCAGAGAAACTGCTAAGTTTATAAATTGGTTAAGCCTTCCCCCTAATCCTCTAGTGGCTGTCTCATTGACAGCCGCTAGAGGCGCTTGCGTGATTCTCACTGTGAAAATCACAGTGAGAGCACGCAAGCGTCCATAGGAAAGCATTGTAAATGCTTTCCTATGCGACCAGATGAATGCGCGCGCAGCTCTTGCCGCGCGTGCGCATTCCGCTGACGGGGCGGAGAGGAGGCGGAGAGGAGGAGGAGAGCTCCTCGCCCAGCGCTGGAAAAAGGTACGTTTTAACCCTTTTCCCCTTTCCAGAGCCGGGCGGGAGGGGGACCCTGAGGGTGGGGGCACCCTCAGGGCACTCTAGTGCCAGGAAAACGAGTATGTTTTCTTGGCACTAGAGTGGTCCTTTAAACCTAACACCAATTCCCATAAAAACACTGATACCATATTTTTTGGGGGTAAAAACGTTGAACACATAACCATTGCCACCAAGGACATCCATTTTCACAGTTCCACAATTGTAGGGGTATACCGAGATACTCCTACACACCCAGGTTCTGAGCTACCAATGAGCCTGAACCTACCAAAGCAGTCCAAAGGTCTACCTATTTTCCCTGAACTAAAAATGTTACCCTATATCAATCCGACCTACCCCCCCAACTTTTCTCTCCATCCCCTGCCACAGCTCATAGCTTGACTCCTCAAGCCACCTGAGCGCCCCTCCCCCCCCCAGCAAAAAAAGAGTGCTCACTGCAAGCCCTCCTGAAAACCCAACAATAAAAAAAAAATCAGCAATGAGGAACCATTTCCGACCAAATAACCACAACCCCGGGCACTAACTCTCTCAATCTGTCCACGTCCCTCTTCATACCTAGAATCAAATCCCTCTGGGGCACCAGCCCCACATCATTTCCCCCCATGTGAAGCACTACCATATCTGGCAACTGCCCCAAACTAATCTTACCAAACATTTCCAAACAAATTGCACTCCAACCCCAACCACGATAACCAAACCACCGGAGTCGAACCAGGGAACTAGGAAAGCCCAGCTGTAAACCATGATGGTGAACTGCAGCTCTCCGATGTGCCCAGTACATGTAGGAATGTCCGACCAACCATGTAGTCGAACCTAGAAAAGAAAGAGAGAAAAAGCCCCATAGAAAAAGGAACTCCCTGTCTCCACACAAACCCTTAGAAAAGCCTCTGCACAAAAAAAAAACAGACATACCCCAATTCCAGGCAACGAAAATAATGTCACTAAACAGCCCTTTCGCAAAACATCTGCCTTGGAACGACGCAACTGAATAACCACCCTGTTATACCACAATTCGACATATAAAGACTGTAGACCCCCACCACCAAAACGATTGGCACTGACCATCTCGCTAACTTGAAAACGCCCCAAAAAAGGCCCAACTAAAAACCACAGAGAACAATAAGACTTCGTACTGGGAGAAGCACCTCCCACCCATTAAGCTTAAATAAAAAGGCAAAAGCTGACAATTTACGCCCAACAACCGCAATAGATCCACCCGAAGCAAACAAACTGCATAAAAACCATAATAACATGTCCAACAGTGCATCCACCGAAAGTTGACACCTGCAAAGTTCAACGTTTCATCCCATTCCTGCCACAACTTACTGTACACTGCCCAAGTAGAAGGCACTAAAGCAGGAGGTCCCGAGCTGCCACACTTTTTCCGGACAGGACAAACCCTTCACTTGCGTGCCTGAAGCCACCTGATGAAACCGCGCCCACTGCAAATGAGACAGCGAATCAGCGATAACATTTACAAAACCTGAAAGACGGGGGCGGGGCCTGACCGCCATGCAGAACAGCCGCATGAAACGACAGCTCCTGCAATAAGGCGAAATTTAAAGAAGTCAAAGCTGAACTGGTACCCTCCTGACCACCAGAGAACGCGGTCCGTACACGAAGGGACACTGGACCTGGGGAGAGGCTTGCACTCCGTGTTTTAGTCCCCCAGAATGACTCACAGTTCCACAATTGTAGGGGTATACCGAGATACTCCTACACACCCAGGTTCTGAGCTACCAATGAGCCTGAACCTACCAAAGCAGTCCAAAGGTCTACCTATTTTCCCTGAACTAGGATGAGGCCTACTTAGGTGGTGAGCGGGGTAGACGGCCGCTGCCCCGCTATCCCACCCGACTGAATCACACCAGCACCCTCAAGGTCATGGAGCAGGCCCCGCCCCCCCCCCCCCTTGGGGCCGGTGGGGGTTATCCCGGCCCAAGCCCCGAGACCCCTGCAACAGCGGTGAGCCTGAGGCAAAGAAATATCACCACACTGCGGATGAGATCTGAGCCGCGTGTCAAATGGCGGCAAACTCAATTTTGAATGCTCATACCAAGAGGCATACAGACTCTCCCTCCCGGCGGGCCAAACTCCCCACAGAGCCCTGAAGGAGACTGACAGCGTGGCTGGAGAGGCTGGATCAGACAGGGCTCTGAGCTGCGCCCACTCAATACCCGCCAGAACAGATCCGCTAGAAGTCGGAACCCACATGCGGTGACCAAAGGGAGACATCGGTAAACAGGGTTCAGTGGTAGCCCACACTGCTCCCTATCAAAGAACTTACCTTCGGGCCAGCCTGACAAGAGGATACACTCTATAGAAGGACTCCAGCCTGATATATCTTCACAACAAGGTCACGGCACTCGACGACAGCATGTCCACAAGGAGGCAACAGCTCACACGAACTCTCCACCGCGCAGCTGGAATCCCCGAGCAAAGCAACCTACAGCTGGAGGCGGACACTAACGGCAGATCCCTGGGATATCTGCCACCACGCTGTAACATTTAACATCGTGCAGAGTCCTAATCTTTACTCTGGGCTCTCTCCTTTTGATTTATGATTATTGATAACTGCTGTCGGTAATACTCGCACGCTCTCCATCATGAACCATGGATCAGCCTGTCGGGGCGAGATCCCTCTGCATACTGCTTAATATAAAATTGGGGTGGTCTCTGGGGCAAAATAATCTTATGTTACTTATTTAAGCAAAAAGTTCTGTCCAGCCTGCAATCTACACTACGTTGGTTTCTGTAGGAGTGCTTGGAGTGTGTAACGTGAAGCACTTAAATCACTGCTGCACATCCCGGCTTAGTTCAGATCCATATCTTTCAGTTGTTCATGTTAATGATCTTTTGGCAGGGTATTAGAATGTCTGGGAGTGTCCTTTTTATTTTATTTTTTGTCTAGCAACGTACTATATGCACTAGTGTTCTTGCCATACATAGCATGTTGACCTCACATGAAAAATAACTAAAACTGTGCTGTTATAACTGCATGACATAGCAACTTGATGTTCAAGATAAGCCTGCAGTTGCTGCTGTGGCACTGCAAGATTTAATGTTATCTGTTCTCACATGCACAAAGAAAAATAAAGAATTTAAAAAAAAAAACTGAAAGACAATATTAAAAGACAATATTCAATTTCATACAGTGCAAGACAAAGTGGTGAAGAAGTCGAACAAAAGGAATAGAGGAAGCAGAAAGCCCATTAACTGCGGCCACTACCGACATATTACCCGTAAAAAATATCACCTTCTTATCCCGCAACTGGAGACCCCACAAAGCTAATGCTACCACTAAAAATAGCTCTAGAAAAATAGCTCTAGAAAAACCCTGACAAAACTGTTCGTCATAACACCACCACGTGAGACCCCCAACATGCGGTATGCCTCCCAAATACCATCAATGTAGCAAAATAACTGGGAACAACGATCCAGAGATTTCTCGCCCATCACGCTAGCTAGAATACAAAAATCCCTCAACCAATTGCCAAAGGTCTTAGGAATCTTACGTTAACTACTCTTCTTTTCCTCCGTCTCTCTTTTAGTATCCTTTTAATCCTCCTCTTTAACCCCTTAAGGACCAAACCTCTGGAATAAAAGGGAATCATGACATGTCACACATGTCATGTGTCCTTAAGGGGTTAAGATCTATATACTCCTCCATAGGGAGAAGGGAAGAGATCTCCACAAACTCCCCATTCCAAATACGTTTCTTCACTTTGGGCAAGATGACAGCCCAAAGGTCCCGCAAAGGAAACGTGCACGTTCTGACGAGCCACATCCGGAAGACCCCCGAGCAAATTCGCCCACTCACTCCCTAAATCAATTGATGCTGAAACAGCCGATGTTGCAACTTTCTCCCCCTGCGCTCCCTCCTACTACAGGGACCCCAACTGTGCTTGACCCTAAATCTTCCACCCTTGGCACCCAAACCTGACTAAAATTCACATCCTGCCCCCTACCCGCACTCCAAGAATCCAAGCCATTTTTTTAAACCGTCTAAGAGATCCCCTGAATGAGGTACTGAAAGTGACTCACCCTCCGAACCCCTTGCCGCTGAAGGCCGTGGGGGCATCAACCGAGATCCACTGTCCTGACCCAAGCGCTCTGGTGCTTTGAGCCATGCTTTCCCATCCACAGGTCTCACCCTATCTGATTGCAACCATTTAGACGACTTCCCAGCGTATGGTCTCACACGATCCGTGGGCTACCGCCTTGGCGAATTCAGTCTCACCCATCCATGGGCGACCTTCTTGGCAACCTTATAGCACTTGATCTCACCCGATCTGTGGGCGACCATCTTGGCGACCTGTAAGGAGAAGACATCCTGGGTAGGCTGGCCGTAGTATCCCTGACATTCCTTACTCCTGAGTGGGAACCGTGACTTAATCCCCCACTGGTGTCCTGACCCCTAGGGCTGTGAGCGTGCAAAGAAACCCCTGCACCGCCCCTCTCTGGAGAACTCCTGCTAAAAGTTCTAGACTGTCACATCCTGCTCTGTTCTGCGGAGATGTCTGGTCTTGGCTTCTGGTACTCTTTTTACAATTCTTGTTTAGTTTTTCTTGTTCTTTCTAGTTCTATCCCATGTCTGTTTTTTGGGGGGTTAATTTCTTTATTCCATTCCTGGAATTCCCAGTCTCCTGGATTCCTTTATATGGTTGTTTTATGTTGCCACACCCGTTCCTTTTCCATGAATCCTTTTGATTCAGTTGGTTCCTGCAGGCAGTTGTTTCAAGTCCTCTGCCCATTTCTTGCAGGTAAGTGCTGTGTGTGTTTTATTATTGTTTATTTAGTCATGCATATCTAGGCAGATAGGAACCCACCTTAATTGGAGTACTTTGACGCAGTGGTGGGCTGCATACATCTTGGCAATTTATGTATGTCTAAATCTCCAATGTTTTATATATAGTACTTAGTTATGTCTTCTCTTGTTTTTCCTTGTATCTCCGGTCTTGTTTTATTTTGTCTTGTATTCCCATTTCATGTACAGTACTGTCCTGCCCTTTTCATGTTTCCCTCATGTCTTGTGTACATGTTCTGGGTTCTGCTTTCTGTCCTGCTCTGGTTCTGGGTTCTTCTAGTCTTGTCATGTTATCTTGTTTTGGTGGATGTTCTAGTCTTGTCTTGTTTCTAGTACTGGATACATATCTGCTGCAGAGCCTCCCTATTCAGATCCTGGGAGGTCTGCTTATTGTCATCTGGCACCTGGGATCCAAAGTAGCTGCACCAGGGCCCTGGTATGTGGCCGCACAAACGCAGGTGCTCAACACCAGGGGGCTTGTGGTTACCCTGCACCAGGCCCTGATAATCCATTTCCACACAGTGACACCTAATCTCAAGATCAGGAATACCACCACCCCTGACATAGACCCACTGCACCTCCGGTACTCAATCCTAACAGGGGAATCCAAAATCCTCCCCCGTGCATATCCCGAAAGGGAACCCCTGCCATCGCTGTCCATCCCCTTACGATGACTGCTCCTAGACCGATACCTATCAGCATCCCTATGGAGCATGCCATCATCCTCCTGAGTGCAGTGTGAGATGCCCACCCATGATGAAAGCCCCCTGAACTGTTCCGCGGTGTCATCCCTATATGCATACTCCCTGCTTGCCTCCCAACACACCCCATGTCACCCTAATGTTTTCCTGGGAGGTGACACACTACGATCCCGTAACCTGTCAGGGAAAATTATGGAGCGTCGTCTGTCATTGTAAAGAGGGGACCCAGCTGCTGTTTGTCTGGCAGTATGCCTATCATCTGCCACACTACTGCTGCCAACCAAACTTGTACTGGGGCCCACCTCCGGGGAAACCTTTGGGCTAGCAAAACTGGGGCAACGGTGCTGGGAGCGGTGTCATCCCTATATGCATACTCCCTGCTTGCCTCCCAACACACCCCATGTCACCCTAATGTTTTCCTGGGAGGTGACACACTACGATCCCGTAACCTGTCAGGGAAAATTATGGAGCGTCGTCTGTCATTGTAAAGAGGGGACCCAGCTGCTGTTTGTCTGGCAGTATGCCTATCATCTGCCACACTACTGCTGCCAACCAAACTTGTACTGGGGCCCACCTCCGGGGAAACCCTTGGGCTAGCAAAACTGGGGCAACGGTGCTGGGAGCAGACTCATCCGGCTGATGAACAGCTGATGCCTCATTCCTGCTGTTCACTGTGCGAATAGGTCTCTGGCCTGAACAGTGCAGCCCTTCTGCCAAACGCCCAGCTGCAACTGAAACAAGATAGTCACCTCCCGAACGCTCAGCCACATTCGAAAGGTTGCATTTGTGAACCGAACGTTTGGTCGTTTTTGTACCTGTAGTTTCGCAGCCCGAACTTTTGGTAGTTTTCATACCTCCACATTCACGGCCCGAATGTTCAATAGTTTCCGTACTTCCTGGTTTGTGGCCCAAATGTTCGGTCACAGGGGAATCCTGTTCACAGCCCGCTCGTTAGACGGAGCCTCATTCCTGTTGCAACAACGCAAATGTGCGGCCGAACGCCGATGCCTTCCACGAACTCCTACACTCCCGGTTTTGCCGACAACATCCTCATGACACTGCCAGGGCTCCGCTGTTGCCTCATACCCGGCACAGTGCTGTGGCTCAATCTCTGAGGGGGCCTGGTTCTGCAATCGGGCCTCCGCGCTGGGCACGTGGCAGATCCTGATGGCAAAGTATCACCTAAATGGCCCTGCAGCCACTTGATGCCTCTCTCCTGCACAACTAATCCAATCACAGTGATCTGTGTCATTTTACACAGCGTGGGAAAGTTCTTTGGAATTTTCCCACGCTGTGTAAAATGACAAAGAACACTCTTATTGGCTTAAACCAGCCAATCAGAGTGTTCTTAGACTAATTGCAGGGCGTGGCAAGGCTTTAAAAGCCTTCCCCCGCCCTGCAGAGCTCAGTCTGCGCGGAGCCCTCCATGGGTGAACATGGATTTTTTTTTTGTGCGCTCGTTTTTTTTTTTTTTTAATTGCGTCGGTTATTATGTTTTTTTATTTGGCCTTTTTTGGGGCTGAAAAAAGAAGATTTTAGAAGAAAGAAAACAATGAATGGTAAGTTGTTTTTATCTATTTTAGTTTTTTTTACAGGCTTTTAGTTAAAGGTTCCCCCCTCATTATTTTTAGGGTGAGGGGGGTAGGTAGGGAGATAATTTTTTTTGTGGGGGAGAGGTGACTAGGGTCCACCCCCTTTGTATTTAGGGCCCCCACCCATAGCTCAGGGGTGGGGGCCGGGGGGACAGTAGGTCTCCCCCTTATTGTTAATTTTAGGGCCCCCACCCACCGCTCAGGGGTGGGGGCCGGGGGGGACAGTAGGTCCCCCTTATTGTTAATTTTAGGGCCCCCACCCACCACTCAGGGGTGGGGGCCAGGGGGGACAGTAGGTCCCCCCCTTATTGTTAATTTTAGGGCCCCCACCCACCGCTCAGGGGTGGGAGCCGGGGGGGACAGTAGGTCCCCCCCTTATTGTCACTTTTAGGGCCCCAACCCACCGCACAGGGGTGGGGGCCGGAGAGTTGGAGGACAGTAGGTCCCCCCTCTTTATCTTTATGGCCCCCACCCGCCACCCAGGGGTGGGGGCCGGGGGGGAAGGAGAGTAGGTCTCCTCCCCCCCCTTCAACCACTATTGTGGCCAGATAGAGTCCCTGTGGGTTTTAAAATTTGCCTCCCTACTGAAGTCTATGGCGGTCCGAAAATTTTATGTTCGCGACATAACTAGAGACAAAAGGAAAACACTACCCAAAAACCCGTCACAACAACAAGTAAGTGCAGCTTAATTAAAATGGCCCCTTAACCTAAAATGGCCCCTTTGTATATGGCCTGGTATCTCCACCCACAATGCTATTTTTTAACCAATCCCACACACCCATGTCAATATATGCCTGTCTCCTAGCAATGTCAAGTCCCACTCCCCTTAGCTACGCTGGTACATGGGCTACAGCACTGATGAGGCTTCTGGCAGATGAACCACCAGGAGCTGAATCAAGAAGATGGTGATACCTCCTGGAACAGCTTCAGATAAGTATACTTATCTTTCATTGCACCTCTAGGCTTTCACATTCATCTTATGGAGGCCTCACAAAATATGCAAAGACCACTGAAATTGTTAGAATTTAAATAAATGGAACAAAATAAAAAGGCGATATCGTCATCATGGTAATAAAGGGGACAAAAGTACTGTATGTCTTGTCACTCACTCTAACTGTGTGGCAAGGAGAGGCTTGAGGCTATGTACAATAAAGTCATCATCAGAACCCCACAACTGGGATCCCACAAAATACAACAAAACTCTCTGCCTTCTATAAAACCAAAATATCACTTAATCTGTACTTACACCTAAAACACTCTCGCACCTATAGCAGTTGAATGTGAATGTCATGTAGAGGTAAGTGTGGAATATTTCCCCAACACTTTCTCCCTTAAAAAACAAGGTCAGTCCCTTTGTTACAACAATTTTACAGACATAAGTCAGCTTCAAAATACTGAACTTGAAACCTAAAATGGCCAAATCTCAAATTTGGATTTATAAAATCCTAAGCAAAAAGTGCAATGTCATGTCTGTAAACTGACTTTTTGGCAGAGACTGGCGATAAAAATATTGCATTAATATACGTTGATTTATTAAAAGCTGACACAGTCCTAATTGGCATTGCCAAAAATTTAATTTACTACCTGGTGTAACTTTTACTGGAGTAAATACTACAACAGGTGTGTGGCTGTCTATGGAGCCCATCACTGGTGTGCAAGACAGCCTAAGATGAATACATCTGTTTGTTGAGTGTTTTTATTTTCCTCTCATGAACACTTCATGTGGGACATATGTAGAACAACAGAATTCCTGGGTATGACATCACAACACCTGTTACATACCTGCCAACATTTATAATGGACAAAGAGGGACACTTTAATGTCAGGGATGTGAGTGGGAGTGTGGCCAAGGGATGGGGATATTACAAGAAATGTTAAGTGACTTACTGAAAACTATTTATGCAAATACAATGTAATTTGTAAATGAAACAATTATCATACCTGCACAGTTGTTTTAAGACACAGTACTGAGAGTATTATTGAGGTGGAGCTCTGTTATATACTCAAGCACTGATAATATGGAGCTTCCAGAAAAGATGTACAGTGTAATAAAAATTAACTGCAGAGGTATTTTGGCCAACAGTAGGGAATGTCCCTCCTAAATAAGGACACTTGGGTGGTATGCCATCAACTGTAAGTTCTTCAAATTGCAATAAAAACACCTTGTGCTTTGTTTTAAAGTGCTTTGCAAGCTTTGTGAGTACCAGATTATATATGCAACAAAATGAAATACACAAATATAAAAATGTTAAGTATTTGCAGATATAATTATAGTATGTCAAAAAATGGGTGTCATTTGTTTAATGTAAGCAATTATTATAAATTTGTTACAGCTCTTAAATCTGTCTGGAGATTAATGTATTCTGATGTAATATGCTTGGAGACAGACAAGATCCTGGGAAGGTGCACTGGGTGCACAGAACACATGCACTCGGTAGATAGGGGCGCATCGACAGGGTGTGCAGACCTAGACCTGCCCCTCATGTTAGTCCCCGCCACTCTCATTAGACAACCCACCACCACCTTCAACAGAGTTAGATGCAGACATGCTGTTTGAGGACAACATGGCACTGGTAAGCTAAAATTGGGACAAAATTGGCACTGATTAGACATTTGGGCACAAAGTTGGCATTGATAAGCTATTTTGGTACAGAGATGGCTCTTATTAGCTATTTTGAGACAAAGGTTTGGGGACAAAGATGGCACTGGGATGCTGTGTGAGGATAGAGATGGCCTTGATCAACTGGGTGGGTACAGCCCTGACCAGCTGTTTGGGAACAAAGAATTGCCTTGACCAGCTGCCTGTGTGGGGACAAACATGTTACTGGGAAGCTGGGCACAAAGCTGGTTCTGATAAGCATTTTGGGGACAAACCTGGCACTGTAAGAAGTGGGTGACATGTTACCTTGTGAAAATGAGGATCCCAAAGAGGTGGAGTGGTTTCAATAGAAAATGGGAGTGGTTAAAAGTGTTATGTTTGTTAAGTGGAGGAGCAAGAAATATAGTCACACCCACCTGAGGGCACCAAAAATGTTCATGCACCCAAGTGTCAGTGACACTTGGATCGGCATGGAGATGATGTATGCATGTTGGTATAGTGTTACAATGCTTTAGTTTATGTTTGTTTTAGATTAACAGAATAGTAAAATGCTGGTTTCTGTTGGAATTCATTGCATTTTATTAAATAAAAAATTGTATTGAAAGTGCACAATGCCATGCTATTCAAGAAGCAACAGCAATTCATTATATTAAATATGGATAAATATGGATAAACACATACACTGATAAACCGCAACATTAAAAACACCTGCCTAATTGTCACGTATTTATCCGCATATAGAAATGTGATTAATGATATTTACCGTTCTGACAGGAAAAGTTGTGCCGAGCAGCAATCAAATCCACATGAGGGTTTGTGCTGAGCAGCAATTATGCAAATGGGAACCTGGTAACTGCCTTTGGGGTCACAGGCTGATTACAGCTTATCAGATCCAGAGGAGGGGTATTTAGACCCAGTTCTCATCCTGCTCAGTGCCCTGTCGTGGTTTCCCTAGTGGTTGTCCGAGAGCACGTTCCTGATTCAAGTTTCTTCTGGTTTTTGACTTTGGCTTTGATTTTGACTTCCCTGTAATCTGGTATACTTCTGGCTTTCCCTTATCGTTGTGTCTCTTTCTGTATCCCCTGACTACTCTTTGGTACATTAAGTCCGGTCATTCTAAGGCCCGGTAATATGTTACCTATTAGTCATTTGTGTGACACAATTCTACGTGCTGGATCAACTAGTAATCCTGACACTAATACCATGTAGGTTTCCCTCATGCTGGTAAAACTGTTCTGATATGTCAAGGCATGGACTCCACAAGACCTTTGAACGTGCCCTATGGTATCTGGCACCAAGACACTAACAGCATGACCTTTGAGTCCTGCATGTTGTGAGATCTGTCATCTCACAAAGTTGAACTCTTTTTCATGTTCATCAACCCATTCCTGAACAATGTGTGCAGTGTGGTAGGGTGCAATATGCTGCTGAAAGAGGACACTGTCACAGGAACATCATTGCCATGTACGTCGTCTGCAATAATTTCTAGAAGGGTGGTACATTTTAAAGTATCATTCACATAAATGCCAGGACCAAGGATACCTAGCATAATATTGCCCAGAACATAACACTGTCTCCACTAATCTGCCTTCTTTCCATTTTGCATCCTGATGCTATCTTTTCCCCAGATAAATTCTGCACATGGACCAGGTCATCTATCTGATATAAAAGAAAAGGTGATTCATCAGACCAGGCGACTTACTTTCATTACTCCATGGTCCATTTATGAAACTCATGTGCACTTTGAAGGCTTTTTTGGCAGTTAACAGGAGTTATCATTGGCACTCTGACCTGTCTGCCGATATGCAGCCCCATTCGTAGCAAACTGTAATACACTGTGTGTTCCGACACCTTCCTATCATAGCCAGCATTATGTTTTTCAGCAATTTAGGTTACAGTAGTTCTTAAGTGTGATTGGCCCAGACAGATTAGCCTTCACTCCATACATGCATCAATAAGTCTTGGATACCCAGGACCCTCAAGCCAGTTTACCAGTTGTCCTGCCTTGCACCACTTTTGGTAGATACTAACCACTGTGCACTGGAACACATCACCATTTAGAGATACTCTGACCCAGTCGTCTAGCCATCACTATTTGGCCCTTGTCAAAGTCTTAGTGCTTGCCCATTTTGATTGTTTCCAACACATGGAATTCAATAACTGACTGTTCACTTGCTGCCTAATTTATCCCACCCCTTGACAGGTGCCACTGTAGCAATATAATCAATGCTGTTAACTTCACCTATTAATGGTTTTAATGTTTTGGCTGATCAGTGTGTATATATGCAAATCATTTATAATATTTATATTGCACCGCCCCCAACATATTCCTCAGTGTTTTACAATAAATATGATAGATATGTAGAGATATAGCGAGCTCTGCTCATGCAAGTTTATAATCTAGAAGGAATTAGGGAAAGGAGAAACAAAACAAAAGAAATATAAGGAACAAGAGATTAAAACATCTCTGTCGCCACAATATAATTTCTGATTTTTTCATATACAGTAGATGATTTATGAGCAGTTATATACAATACAGTATACAATAACTGAAAGGATAAATACCATAAAGAAGGTATGATGGTAGACAATGTCTTTGGTTGAATGAAGACTCTCAAACCTGGAGTAAAACAGATTTTTAAGATATAGCATAGTAATAACAGAAAAATAATTGGTTAAATCTATAGAAGGCCACCCCTAGCTAAATCAAATGTATTCCTTGCTGCATTGAGAACTTGTCCTGTGTCAAAGAAAGAGAAAATAGTAGACACATTTCAATGCAAAGAAGAACATTCAATTTAGTTGAGTAGATCAACATGGATGGCCTCATGTTACATAGTTACATAGCTGAAAAGAGACTTGCGTCCATCAAGTTCAGACTTCCTCACATTTGTTTTTTGCTGTTGATTCAAAAGAAGGCAAAACAAACCCAGTTTGAAGCACTTGCAACAAACTAGGAAAAAAAAATCCTTCTTGACCCCAGAATCCTTGGATCAAGCAGCTATTACCCTACATTGAAAAATGGTATCCTTGAATATTCTGTTTTTGCAAGTATGCATCTAGTTGCTGTTTGAACATCTGTATGGACTCTGATAAAACCACTTCTTCAGGCAGATAATTCCACATCCTTATTGTTCTTACAGTAAAAAAAAAACCTTTTCTTTGCCTTAGACAAAATCTTCTTTCTTCCAGTCTAAATACATGACCTTGTGTCCCGTGTAAAGTCCGGTTTGTGAATAGATTTCCACATAATGGTTTGTATTGGCCCCAAATATATTTGTATAATGTTATCATATCCCCTCTCAGGCGACGTTTTTCTAAACTAAAGAGGTTTAAATTTGTTAACCTTTCTTCATAGCTGATATGTTCCATTCCTTTTATTAATTTTCTGGCCAGTCTCTGCGCTTTTTCTAGCGCCATAATATCCTTCTTTAGAACAGGTGCCCAAAATTGCACAGCATATTCAATATGTGGTCTTACGAGTGATTTATAAAGAGGCAAAATGATATTCTCATCCCGAGAATGAATGCCCTTTTTCATGCATGACAATAACTTACTGGCCTTAGCGACTGCTGATTGACATTGCACATTGTTGCATAGTTTGTTGTCTATAACAATTCCCAAGTCCTTTTCGTGTGTTGTTATCCCTAATTTGCTTCCATTAAGGGTATACGTTGCTTGTGCATTCTTAACGCAAAGTGCATAACTGGTGCATAAACATTTTTCAACATTAAACTTCATCTGCCATTTGAGTGCCCAGTCCCCCAGTCTATCTAAATTCCTCTGCAGCAAGGTAATATCTTGCTCACATGTATTGCTTTACAGAGTTTTGTGTCATCTGCAAACACTAAAACATGACTTTCAATGCTTTTTTTAAGATCATTTATAAATATGTTAAATATTGACACCACTTGCCACCTCTGTCCAGTTTGACAATTTACCATTAATGACAACTCTTTGTACTCTATTTTTAAGCCAATGTTCTACCCAAGAACAAGCATTTCCATCTAGACCGATTTCCTTGAGTTTGAACACTAATCTATTGTGTGGAACTGTATCAAATGCCTTGACAAAATCCAAATAGATCACATCCACTGCAACACCCTGATCTATACTTCTATTTACTTTTTTGTAGAATGCAATCAAGTTAGTTTGACATGACCTGTGCTTCATAAAACCATGCTGATTTTTGCTGACAACCATGTTAAATGGTTACATTTTTTTTGCTCTACTATATAATAACTCAAACACCACCAGTCATACTGTGAAAGTGTAATCAGGATTTTATAATCAAATGAGGAATGAACCAAGGTTAAGGTGTGTTCTCTATATCAAAAGAATAACTATCATGGATGTCGGACAGAATCTTGTAAGTTGCCAGTATGACTGCACCTGGCCACTCAGTCCACACATCATTCAATGATGAGATGCTTCACAACATTGTGTAGGACTTGGTGTCTATCTCTGATGTGACACTTGTTATATGATGCATGTTTTAGCTTTCTCCATTCTACCACTACTGTTAATTAGTGACATCTGGGGAAGAACTTTAAAAAAAAAAAACCTTTCCATCTCATCACTGCACATTTATAGTTTAAGTGTTTGAGTGTATCTATAATACACTTTGTATTTAGTCTAACTTTAATCCTGTTTACTGTACTTCTGGTTCAACTTGTTACTTGACCATTTTCTGTCCTCTGTCCCTCATGACCCCTGGTGTGTTTATAGGGCATCACAACCTTTACCATCCTTACTTTGGCTTGCACCTCTTTATTATTTTAGTTACCACCTATTCCAACCACTCTAAAGTTAATCATAAAGCATGCTGTAACGGATCGCCTGGCACCCCGACCGGGTACCTCCGTTTATGGATGCTCCTAGTGCTTCCTGAGGACTCCAAGCACTCTGGCAGACACCACAATCACCGAACCGATGCAGCATATGAATCTTCTCAAGCCTCTGAATGCTGTAGACAGTTGAATAGGAAACCATATGAATAGGTTTACACTCCTAGCCATCAAACTGGAACAGCATACAATAAATCCTCCCCCAATAATGAGACGACACTTCACTTTGAGGGTTAAGCAGGAACTCTGGACTGGCACATCAAGCCTGGCTTTTATTACAATTGTACACTTACAGGCCACACCCAGGGGGAGGCATAAAATAACCAATGACATAGATGTTACCTCCCACACATCCCCTCCCCTTAGTGTGACACATAATCCCATTATTCATACAGTTTAAAATATACTTTTTACACAATATTTATAACTTCAAAACCATACATCACATTCACACAAAATTACATATCCACAATCAATCCATTCAGGGGAACAACATATTAAAAAATGGCATGGATCAGACCAGGGGTTCAAAAGTTAGTAAAGTATCTTTTAAAACCCCTAGCTTTCCAGCTCAGACCGGTTTTTACAGAGCCTTCTCTGTGCTGGAGAAGTAATCCAATTATCTCCAGCACAGAGACAGACTCCATTGAGCACATGGTAGCACAAAGACAGTAAAACACTTTAAAATACATAAATTTACTTTTTATCCATAACACACAGACATTTCACATATCCCCAGATAGCTGGGATCTGAGCGCACAAAACTACCGAATAGCGCGCAGATCCTATTCACACAGTACAATTGCCATGGAGCTAAAGTCTTTCATTATATGAATAGGCTCCATGGCATAGCTATCTGGGTTAACACATTCACATAAAGTCTGGTCCATAGTCCAAAGGCAAGAGGCGGGCAAGCAGCCCCCTCCAAGGACACGTGGCGAGGTCGGTTTCGCCACACTTCTCCCCTTTACCCCCCAGACTAACAGGGTATCTGACCTCCTGCCGGTCAGTGCCCTGGTTAGTCCAGCAACCCACCCACGAAGCACAAACAGCAGTACCTCCCACCCACAATAAATGTTTACTCCACTTGGATAAAGTAGCAGCTTGTCCAGGTCCAGGTTACTCACCACGGCGGTGCGGGGAGCTGGTAGACTGCCTTGGTGGGTTGCTGAGTGGGCAGAGACCAGCGGTACTCTGCCCTGGTGCCAGCGCTACCACTGAAGTAGCCTGATTGGAGCCTGGTTGTGGGAGGTGGAGACCGACCGTCTCCCCTCTGGGTACACAGCTCTGGGGCTGGGGGACAGGACCGACCGTCCCTACCCCTTGTGCTGCAAGTGCAGAGACTACGATCCCATCTGCACTGTTGGGGGGTGTAACATCTCCCCTTGGTGGGTTAGGAGAGAGGGTGTGGAGGGTGTGGAGAGAGGGTATAGCAAGCTCCTCTCTCTGGACGGTAAACTGCCGCTGAGGAGAGGGGTTAACAGGCTCCTCTCCCTGACACTCTCCCTGCTGGTGGAGAGGGGGACCAGCTGTCTCCCCTTTCATTATTTTTTCCTGCTGCTCGGGTGCGAGACTGAGGGTCTCAGCTCCCTGGGGTACACACTGCCGCTGGGGGGGAAGGATTGCACCCTCAGCTCCCTGGGGTACACACTGCCGCTGGGGAGGAAGGACGACACCTTCAGCTCCCTGGGACTTACTCTGCCGCTGGGGAGTGGGGATAACAGGCTCCTCTCCCTGAACCGTAGACTGCCGCTGGGGAGCAAGGACGGCCCCTTCAGCTCCCTGTGACTTGGGCGCAGAGACCACGGTCCCATCTGCGCTGGTGTGGGGCTTACTGTCTCCCCATGGTGGGTTATGCTTCTGCTGGGAAGAGGGGGTAACCAGCTCCTCTCCCTGAACTGTAGACTGCCGCTGGGGAGAGGGGGTAACAGGCTCCTCTCCCTTACATTCTCTCTGCTGGCGGAGGAAAACGACTGCCTCCCCTTCCAATACCTTGTCTTGCTGTTGGAGATCAGGACAGACTGTCCTTATCCCCAGTGGTGTAGGTACAGAGACTGCGGTCCCATCTGCACTGTTGTGGGGCTTCCGGTCTCCCCTTGGTGTGCTAGACTGCCGCTGGGGAGCAAGGACAGCACCTTCAGCCCCCTGTAACACACACTGCCGCTGGGGATCTGGGCCGACTGCCCAGCATCCCTGTAGGGCCGGTAGAGAGATCTCGATCCCATCTCCACCTGCCATCTGTGGGTCTCTCCAGGACCAGTCTATGAGGTCCCTACTTCTACAACTGGTAGTGAAGCAGGGGGTACCTCTGCCGCGTTTTCCCAGCTGTAGGCTGGCAGGTCTGGGTCTGCCACCCAGTTTTCCCGTTCTGCATCAATGCTCTGTGGCTGACATAAGTTTAGTAGTTCCACATAGTCCATCTCCAGCTCTCGTTCCATGGCAACGAAACGGTGGAGGTCTTCCCCGAGTCCCATAGATCTCGGGCCCTGGAACATCTCCCCTCGGTAATGAAAGATAGCCCAGTACCGTGACTCTGCAGGACTGCCGAAGTCGACGTCTTCCGCTAAGGCTTTCCACAACAGGCCAGGGCTAGCGTAGTTCTCCCCCTCTGGCTGGATGCCCTTTGCCCTCCACGTCTCTGGCTGGACAGTGCACCACCACAGTGCCCGGTATGAGGCGTCCAGGCTCAGTTCCCTTTCCACGAGGTACTTGAGTTGTCTTACCCGCTGCCCTCCAGGTTGGTCTCCCAGAAGCGGCATCCGCCAGGCCATTTGTTCCTCCAACCGGTATGCGACACCAGGAAGGCGCTGCTGCCGTTGATACTGGACTTCCTCCAGGGCATCGTACCACAATTCTTTCCGGGCATTATCTCTCCATTCCAATTCACTCTCTTCCTCAGGTGTGAGTGCCCAGGGATCCACGAATTTTCCCAAATCTTTGTGTAGACAGGGACGCTGTATGAACACTAGCGTCGCCCTCACTTTGTAACTCCAAATGAACTGTGTCTCCGAGCTGCCACCGATGTAACGGATCGCCTGGCACCCCGACCGGGTACCTCCGTTAATGGATGCTCCTAGCGCTTCCTGAGGACTCCAAGCACTCTGGCAGACACCACAATCACCGAACCGATGCAGCATATGAATCTTCTCAAGCCTCTGAATGCTGTAGACAGTTGAATAGGAAACCATATGAATAGGTTTACACTCCTAGCAGTCAAACTGGAACAGCATACAATAAATCCTCCCCCAATAATGAGACAACACTTCACTTTGAGGGTTAAGCAGGAACTCTGTACTGGCAGGGCCGGACTGGGAATTAAAAGCAGCCCTGGAAAAAAATATTTACCAGCCCCATAATGCGTCGCGACCTGGGGTCTGCTGGGATATGGGGCTGTAGTAGGGTATTGGAGCAGTGGTGCAATGTGTGAGGAGTGCAGTGTGTGTGTGTATGGGGGGGCTGTGAATGTGTGTGTATGGGGGCTGTGTATGTGTGTGGGGGGCAATGTGTGCATGGGGGCAGTGTGCAAATGTGTATGGGGGGTAGTGTGTGTATGGGGGGGTAGTGTGTGTATGGGGGGTAGTGTGTGTATGGGGGGTAGTGTGTGTATGGGGGTAGTGTGTGTATGGGGGGGTAGTGTGTGTATGGGGGGGTAGTGTGTGTATGGGGGGGTAGTGTGTGTATGAGGGGTAGTGTGTGTATGGGGGGGTAGTGTGTGTATGGGGGGTAGTGTGTGTATGGGGGGGTAGTGTGTGTATGGGGGGTAGTGTGTGTATGGGGGGTAGTGTGTTTATGGGGGGGTAGCATGTGTATGGGGGTAGTGTGTGTATGGGGGGTAGTGTGTGTATGGGGGTAGCGTGTGTATGGGGGTAGTGTGTGTATGGGGGGGTAGTGTGTGTATGGGGGGTAGTGTGTGTATGGGGGGTAGTGTGTGTATGGGGGGGTAGTGTGTGTATGGGGGGGTAGTGTGTGTATGGGGGGTAGTGTGTGTATGGGCTGGAGTTCACTCTCAACACTGCGACCACCAGGAATTCATGGTGGTCACAGTGGTGAGAGTGAACTCTAGCCCATAGCTCCAGGGCTAGAGTTCACTCTCGTGAGAGCCGGAGCATTGCCGTGGTAACCGCGGCAACGCTCTGTGCTCGTGCGAGAAGGACACAGAGGAGCTGCAGGTTGAGATCCCGGCCCTCTCTTCCTTCCTCCCCTGCCGGCTGCCCGCACGGTGCCTGTGGAACGGGGAGGGAGATCAGCTGGCAGGGAAGAGCCTTGTGGGGCTCTTCCTCCCCTTGTGTGTCTCTCTCCTTTCTCCCTCTGTTTCTCTCTTCCCCTCTGTCTCTTTATCCCCCCTTCCCTGTCTCTCTCTCCCCACATCTCTCTTCCCCTCTGTCTCTCTCTCCCCCACATCTCTCCCCCCTTTCCCTGTGTCTCTCTCTCTCTCTCTCTCTCCCACATCTCTCTTCCCCTCTGTCTCTCTCTCCCCCACATCTCCCCTTCTTCCCTGTGTCTCTCTCTCTCTCCCCCACATCTATCTTCCCCTCTGTCTCTCTCTCCCCCACATCTTTCTCCCCCTTTCCCTGTGTCTCTCTCTCCCACATCTCTCTTTCTCTCTGTCTCTCTCTCCCCCACATCTCTCTTCCTCTCTGTCTCTCTCTTCCTCTCTGTCTCTCTCTCCCCCTCTGTCTCTCCCTCTGTCTCCCCCCTTCTCTCTCTCTGTCTCCCCCCTTCTCTCTCTCTGTCTCCCCCTTCTCTCTCTCTGTCTCCCCCTTCTCTCTCTCTCTCTCTGTCTCTCCCTTCTCTCTCTCTCTCTGTCTCCCCCCTTCTCTCTCTCTCTGTCTCCCCCCTTCTCTCTCTCTGTCTCTCCCCTTCTCGCTCTCTCTCCCCCTTCTCTCTCTCTCCCCTTCTCTCTCTCTCTCCCCCTTCTCTCTCTCTCTCCCTTCTCTCTCTCCCCCTTCTCTCTCTCTCTCTCTCTCTCTCTCCCCCTTCTCTCTCTCTTTTCCCCTTCTCTCTCTCTTTTTTCCCCTTCTCTCTCTCTTTTTTCCCCTTCTCTCTCTCTTTTTCCCCTTCTCTCTCTCTTTTTTCCCCTTCTCTCTCTCCCCCTTCTCTCTCTCCCCTTCTATCTCTCTCTCTCCCCTTCTCTCTCTCTCTCTCTCTCTCCCCCTTCTCTCTCTCTCCCCCTTCTCTCTCTCCCCCCTTCTCTCTCTATCTCCCCCTTCTCTCTCTCCCCCTTCTCTCTCTCCCCCCCTTCTCTCTCTCCCCCTTCTCTCTCTCTCTCCCCCTCTCTCTCTCTCTCTTTCTCTCCCCCTTCTCTCTCTCTCTCCCCCTTCTCTCTCTCCCTCTCCCCCCTTCTCTCTCTCTCCCCCTTCTCTCTCTCTCTCTCTCTCTCCCCCCTTCTCGCTCTCTCTCTCCCCTTCTCTCTCTCTTTTGTTTTCCCCTTCTCTCTCTCTTTTTTCCCCTTCTCTTTCTCTTTTTCCCCCTTCTCTCTCTCTTTTTTCCCCCTTCTCTCTCTTTTTCCCCCCCTTCTCTCTCTCTTTTTTCCCCTTCTCTCTCTCTTTTTTCCCCTTCTCTCTCTCTTTTTTTCCCTTCTCTCTCTCTTTTTTTCCCCTTCTCTCTCTCTTTTTTTCCCCTTCTCTCTCTCTTTTTCCCCCTTCTCTCTCTCTTTTTTCCCCCTTCTCTCTCTCTTTTTTTCCCCTTCTCTCTTTTTTCCCCCTTCTCTCTCTCTTTTTTCCCCTTCTCTCTCTCTCTTTTTTCCCCCTTCTCTCTCTCTTTTTTTCCCCCTTCTCTCTCTCTCTTTTTTTCCCCTTCTCTCTCTTTTTTTTCCCCTTCTCTCTCTTTTTTTTCCCCCCTTACCTGCGAGTAGTGAGCCGGTCCGGCGGCACTCCTGTCAGGCTGTCACTAGCGCTGGGGGCTGAAGGAGGAGCATGTCTCTGTACCATGCTCCCTCGCGGTTTCTGTGCTGGGAATTGTGGGAACCGCGAGGGAGCATGGTACAGAGACATGCTCCTCCTTCAGCCCCCAGCGCTAGTGACAGCCTGACAGGAGTGCCGCCGGACCGGACCGGCCACCCGGTGGCACATTCATGGTCAGTGCAGCCCCCAGGTGCCGCGGAAATTTCCCGGTATCCCGGTGGGCCAGTCCGGCCCTGTGTACTGGCACATCCAGCCTGGCTTTTATTACAATTGTACACTTACAGGCTACACCTAGGGGTAGGCATAAAATAACCAATGGCATAGATGTTACCTCCCACACATCCCCTCCCCTTAGTGTGACACATAATCCCATTATTCATACAGTTTAAAATATACTTTTTACACAATATTTATAACTTCAAAACCATGCATCACATTCACACAAAATTACATATCCACAATCAATCCATTCAGGGGAACAACATATAAAAAATGGCATGGGTCAGACCAGGGGTTCAAAAGTTAGTAAAGTATCTTTTAAAACCCCTAGCTTTCCAGCTCAGACCGGTTTTAACAGAGCCTTCTCTGTGCTGGAGAAGTAATCCAATTATCTCCAGCACAGAGAAAGACTCCATTGAGCACATGGTAGCATAGTCTTTCATTATTGAATAGGCTCCATGGCATAGCTATCTGGGTTAACACATTCACATAAAGTCTGGTCCCATAGTCCAAAGGCAAGAGGCGGGCAAGCAGCCCCCTCCAAGGACACGTGGCGAGGTCGGTTTCGCCACACATGCTATACCTTGCCTATATCTGCAGTTAAAGATCTGGCCTTGACAGTTCTGTCTGAGCCTGTCAGTAACATGATGGATGAGTAGTCCAATGTAAAACAAGCTAAAATAGTGATGAAGCACATGTCAGCTTCTGTTGGGGTCTGTTCACTGGTTGCCTCAGATCCTGTTCTGATCATCAACATTCTGCAGGAGAATTGAAGGAGAGGTCATTCCGTTCATCAGCTCTTGGTAAGCCCAAAACTACCAGACGATCAGAGACCTCTGAATGGAGATGGAAAACATATACGCACTAGTTATATTACTAATATAGACAGAAGAAAGACTCTAGTAAATCAAGTTCAGTCTTTCACACATCTCTGTTTCTGCTGTTAATGCAAAGGAGGTATGTATAAAGTATTAGGGAGAACTCTCTCCTTGCACAGTGGAGGAAGAGTCCTTGAAAAGTGAAATTACCTTTGGAGACCAAGGAGCCAAGTTTTATGCCCTCGTCATCACTTCATCCCTCAGTATGTTGGCCTTAAATGTGCCGATAACATTCCAAGGTGGATTCCCCTAAATCAGTCTGGCAAGGAATTGTCTATACATGTTTAGTACAATGGGGGTGCCCACATGCCTAGAATTGCAAAGGGTGATTTAAAGATTTTTCAAGTGCCATCTACCTGAGACAAAGTTATTCAACGTCATATTTCTATTATAATTATCATCCAACCAAAGAAAAAACATCCAGGCAGATTGATAGTCACGGACTGAGAAAATATAGCCATCTTCATCGACTTCTGCACACATTCCACATAATTCTAATGTTTTATTTTTGAATTTTTTTTATGTAACATCTAATGAATATTTAACAAATATGAGGTATAATATGTGATATAAGCAGTAAACAACTTAGTTATTTTATTATGTTCCTGTTTTCATTGTATTAGGTATAGTTAGTTTTTAATACAACTGTCATAGTGTTTTCTCTCTTTGCCATAATCTAGTTTAAGACTTCTTGTTTTGGGGAGGGGGGTCAGGATCCTATCCTGACAACTAAGTTTATGTTCGTTTATTCCTGTTTCTTTAATAACTCGTTCTAGCTCTGCACCACAAGTGGCCTCCCTAACCACTAACCTTGGATTTCACCTTCATAATCCTCACCTGCCTAGGCCTAGGAAGCTACAAAAGACTACACCCGACTTACCACATGGCCTTTACAATGAAGTTGATGCTCATCCTGAAAGATTTCAGTTCCTGGCTCCTGTAAACATTCCTGTGAATCTATGCTTCTATCTTGCTAACCAGCTTGATACCAACCTGTTTCAATCCAGCCTAACTTACAATTCTATCCTGCTTTATCTTACCAACCAGCTTTATACCCAGCTGTTCCAAACCAGCCTAACCTACACTTCTACTCTGCTTTATCCTGCCAACCAGATGAACAGGAGAAGTGTTAGGTTTCATATTTACATATTGGCATCCTTTTGTTTTATTTTTATATATGTATATTATATATATACACACACAGTATATTTAGCTTCATAATATTTACTAAGAAATATTCATAAAACTCATCTGTACACCCATTTTCTGTATAACCAGCAATGTTCCATCCTTTAATTTGTTCACATGAATTGTTTTTTAAATTAACTTTTATGAGAGATTTAGGGATGTATTCAAACTAATTTCGTATTTTAGGGAGTAGCTAATATTTCACTGAAGATGTCTAGTCTAACTGGCATTGATGTTTGCAGTTTTATGTTGTAAATTCTTATAAAGTCTTTATAAGCTACATTTAATCTTTATTCTTCGCTTTGTCAATAAATTTTAATTTTATGGTGAGTTAATATACTAACGACACTTTCTATAAGTTAAATATTCACTAACAGGGTAATTGATCAAAATGGGAATTGTTCAGAAAGTATACCATCAATCTCAGAACTAGCATTTCTATAGAATCTGTAACATCTGTAATCTTGTAGTTCAGTAGTTGAATTGTTTATTAAAGTATACAGTTAAACTTTCTCATATCAGTTTCCAGCTATTTTTGTACAATACATTTTTCTAGTATTCCAGTATTCGTGATTTTTGTAAAAAAAACTTTTTTATTCTTCTTAAGTGCAAGTATATCAAAAAATTCCATGTGGTTCCATTAGTGACAATGATTGGGTAACAAACAGGTTTTTTTTTTTTTTTTTTTTAAATACTTGGAAACCAGCTCATACCACTGTGCTGTGGAGTACAAATGAATTTAAAGATCAAAGGAAAAAAATTAGATATTGCTTATTGTTCCTTACATGGCATCCAAAGATGCTTTACACCTGAAAGAGGAGGATATATAAAGTATATCCTAAATAAAAGGGACGTTTTTGCATACCCCAACTCCATACCAGACACTGATATGGGATATTCATAACGTGATTTGTCATTGAATACGTTGATATTAGATTTTGTATGTCCTCCTGACTTCCCTCCTATTACTTGGATCTTCTACATGTCGTACTATTATCATCTCTTATGCATATTCTATTTTTCTATCCAGCTATTTATTCTGGTTACTTTTGTTATTAGCTTGTTCCATTTTTATTTATTATAATTTTTTCATGCTATTTTATTTGCCCTTTATGTTTGTTCCTACACTATGTATTTATTTTCATTTTTTATATTGTGTGCGTTGATGTTAGTTCCCTCTCTTTCTCTTCTCCTTTCCCCTTGGTTTGCCCTTTTTTTAATTTTTCCTTTAAGATTATGGGAGCAGAGGAGTTTTTAAACTCACCACATGGAATATTTAAGGATGGAGCTTGAATCTGTGAATTACTCCTATGTCTAAGGACGGGGTGGTCCAAAACATGTAAGGAATTTTTTTTTTCTTTTACTTTTGTTTTTTCTTCATTTGTCTATGTACCGTGTGGAATAAACCTTTTTCCTTTTGGATTTTCAGTACTTGTTTTTACTGACAATATTTGAAAAACCTAATGCATTTTTTGGAAAATAAATAAAAAATTAAATAGGTAAGTATGGGGTAACAGTTTGTTCATCCAATGAGAAACCTATTTTGGAGTAAAGAAGGACATTTTCCCAATTTTGTGTTTCAACCTTTTTTCTTTTGTCTGAACAGCAACAAAAATATATTTGAAGGAATGCTTTATCTATGCTGACTGCCAGGTGTAAATAGTTTATAACAATGATTGACAGGGAGCTAAGATAGTGGCACCAAATTGCATGTAAAAGAGTTGTAGATATCAACATTTAATCTTATTTTTTGACAACTCACAAATGCATGTCTTTAATTCGCTACAAAAATATGCACAATCAGCTAAGTCCTATTTAAAGGACACTAAGCATTTGTTGCAAGAACTAGACTCCATAGAATGGCATAGGGACTACATCTGGGTCACACTAGATGTAAGTTCTCTATATACAGTAATAGACCATAATTTGGGTTTGGAAGCTGTTAAGAACAATCTCGATCAAGATACCACTTTGGATCAGTGTTTTGTTTAATTTTTACTTGAGGCGATTAGGTTCATATTGACACAAACATTTTTCATGTTCAATAAAGAGTTTTTCCTACAAGTCAAGTGTTCGGCAATGGGCACCAGGTTTGCCCTCAGTTATGCCAATATGTACATGGATTATTGGGAACAGACATTTATTTGGGCCAATAATCCATATGGGGCAAAACTGGTGCTTTGGCATCGGTATATCAATGATATCCTTGTGACTTGGAAGGGGTCTGATGAACAATTGCAAGACTTTTTTTCAATATTTAAACAATAATGCATTCTCATTGGTATTCACACTAGTTTTTTGTTCTGTCTCCATTGATTTTTTAGATTTCACTATTTTTATTACAGACTCAGGAATTAGAACCAAACATACTTCAAGCCAACTGACATGAATAGCTTCATCGAGTCCAGCAGTGGAAATCATCCCAGGGGTCCCTAAAAGTCAATATACCAGACTGAGACTGAATTGCTCAGATCAAGCATTATATGTAGAGCAGGCATATATAATTTTTTGGAAAAAGGATACAAGAGAGAACATTTACAAATGGAAGATCAGAACATTGGGGTATCAACAGAGGAGATCTCCTGGTTGATAAATACAAACTGAAGTCTAACTCTAACACCCAAAATGATTTTCTTTTAATACACAGTTTAACTCCAAGGCCTTTTCCATTAATCAAATCCTTAAGAGACACTGGCCAATCCTCCAACATGACGAGTACCTGGGATGCAAACTACCAGATATCCCAAGGGTCATCTACAGGAAAGGGAGAAACTTTTCAATCCTCCTTACACCCAGTTTATTTCAGAATAAGAATATCACCAAGAAAATTAATACAAGGAAGGGGTTCTACACTTGTGGACACTGCAAGGCTTGCAGATTTGTGCCACCGCACACTTATTTATTCTCCAGTATGACAACTGGAGAGGAATTTAAAATTCAGGGAGGGGTCACCTGTTCATCTATGCATGTTGTATACCTCCTCATGTGTGGATGTGGTGCCCCATATGTGGGAAGAAAAGGGAGAACAGCTAAAGCCCGCTTTTTGGAACATCTAAATGATATTAAAAAGAAAATCCAAAATCATAATATTCCTGTACACTGCAACAAATGTCCAGGGTTTAAAATCCAGAACTTTTCTTGGGTAATCATAGAACAAGTTACCCTAGATGTGAGAGGTGGGGACATCACTATGAAGTTAAGACAAAGAGAGGGATTCTGGATGCACAGACTTAAGACACTTCAACCATTAGGGCTGAATGTGGATTTTGATTTAATTAGTTTTTTTATGATTTTGATGCGTTTTTATATATTTTTTCATATATTTTTTCCATTTATCATATATATTTTATATAGTCCCGCACTATATATATATCTTTATATGTTTTATCATTATTGAATATTGAGTTTTTCAGTCCGGTGTCTCCAGAATCCCTCCTTTTCTTCCACTTCTTCTCTCTCTTGTTCTGTTATCTTGTGGTTTTCTGGACTACTCTGAGAGTAGTGTGATGAATGTTTTTTATTATTTTATTTTTTTGGCATAACACATTTTCATATGTACTTGATTTTACACTTTGTGGTTTTGGGAAATCATACATATATTACATATATTGAACCATTAATATATTTTGGTTCTCTAGACTACTCATTGAATAGTGTCATACATGGTTTTCATTTTTGGCATCCTATATTTCATATATGTATTTGATTATATATTTTTTAGGTTGTGGAAAACATATGTATATGTTGTATATATTTAAACATTAATATGTTTTATATGTCTTCATTATTCTGTACTCTACAGTTAACGTGGACTTATTAAGTTAATCCTGTGAAGGAAAAACAAAGTGGAACGTACATGCATTCCAGCCACATATCACCGCCGTCAGCAACAACTACACAAGAAATTAGAACACTTCCTGATCGGTGAAACGCATCTGCGCTCCACGGACATCTGCCAGAACCCCATATAAGAAAGAGAGACAACGAACAATTGGAAACAAGTGAATTGAGACAAGCGGATTGGCTAAGTGGATTCCGACACCTGTAGGAGGGACTTTTAAATACAGCTAAGGTCCTCAGAGTTACTTAGGCATTTTATCTGCATATTATTTCATTTTTGACTCCTGATTATGAAGTCTAACTTAATAGATGAAACGCGTAGAGTTTATAATTTTTTTATTGTTTTATTTACATCTGTATTCTTACCTACCACTTCTGTGAAGAACCCTCCATTTTTTATCAAAAAGATTGGGAACACAGCACTATATTGATGGGCTTTTGTGTAATTTTTATTCATATCAGCGCTGTACTATGTTTTTTATTTTTTTTTTTCATGCATCACTGTAAATCTGAATGAGGATGAACCTGTGAGAGTCCATACATGATTGATGAGCCTGAATATTTCTCCAATTTTGTGAGTGTAACAGTTAAACAAGGGGGCAACTGTTAATCAATGTAATTTCCCTATGAGTTTTTTCTTTCTCTGTTTATGTGTTTAGGTATATTTTATTTTTCCATGTCTTTAAAGGACACTATAGTCACCTGAACAACTTTAGCTTAATGAAGCAGTTTTGGTGTATAGAACATGCCCCTGCAGCCTCACTGCTCAATCCTCTGCCATTTAGGAGTTAAATCCCTTTGTTTATGAGCCATAGTTACACCTCCCTGCATGTGACTTGCACAGCCTTCCATAAACACTTCCTGTAAAGAGAGCCCTATTTAGGCTTTCTTTAATGCAAGTTCTGTTTAATTAAGATTTTCTTATACCCTGCTATGTTAATAGCTTGCTAGACCCTGCAAGAGCCTCCTGTATGTGATTAAAGTTCAATTTAGAGATTGAGATACGATTATTAAAGGTAAATTACATCTGTTTGAAAGTGAAACCAGTTTTTTTTTTCATGCAGGCTCTGTTAATCATAGCCAAGGGAGGTGTGGCTAGGGCTGCATAAACGGAAACAAAGTGATTTAACTCCTAAATGACAGTGAATTGAGCAGTGAAATTGCAGGGGAATGATCTATACACTAAAACTGCTTTATTTAGCTAAAGTAATTTAGGTGACTATAGTGTTCCTTTAATTATAGCATTAGGTTAATGTAATATTACAAATCCTATACCAATATGATATTGGTATCTAAGCACTAAATGTGCAGACTTATTTTTACTGCTAGGTACTCAAAATCTAACTGTAGTAATAGAGCAAAATAAATACAAAAAAAACAATATACATAAAGACATAAAACTAAACAGGTTAGTGCTTTGTGGAGTTTACAAGTAGGAGCTGGTAGGTCTCGACATGCTTTTGAAATGTGCAGAGAGGTAATCTCTACATTGATATAATTATGTAGATCGTAGATTGGTTAAAACTATGGTACTTCTATTGTGATGCTTCCTTTCACATACTTAATTTTGTCACAAGAGAAGTTCACATGTAACTGCAATGTTCCTTTCTTGAATGGTGCACAGAAGATTTTCACAAAGCCAGATCGGGAAGGAAATATCTGGTCCATACTAGGAGAAGAAAAAAAAAATACAAAAACACAATGAACCACAGAACGGCATACACTTTTTTATATTCAACATATTAACGCATGCATGATTAACATTTAGAGAGGTTACGCTTTTTATTTGTCATTTGATATGTCATCTAGAGTGGTCTTTGTAGATTGCAAGCTTTTGTAAAACCCAATTACTGTTTATGTATGCATTATATATGGCTTTTATCCCCGACCACAAATAGATCTAAAATGAATATTGTTTATTATTTATTTATTTATTTTCCCCGTTTGTTTCCCGTTTGTTCCCGTCAGTTTGTTTGTTACATAAAACTGAGGACCAAGACTACTGGGAACCCCACTAAGAACCCCACTCCAGCTATAACCCCCTACAGGCTAATAGCACACCTCCAAATCTTAGGAGGTGATTGGAGCGTTTAATGTAAACACTCTGTAAAAAAAAAAAAAAATCTTGGAAACTGTGTGTGTCACAAAAATGGGACACATGGCTAGGGTTTCATAAACAAAATGATTTAACTCCTAATTAACAGACAATTCAGCAGTGACACTTTAGCTGTGGGATCAGTTCACCAAAACCACTTACTTAATTAATTTGAGTTTTCCTTTAACATACTAAGGAGAAGCTCCACATTTTATTGGTCATTATGACAAAAAAACATCCCATACTTACTTAACAACAATGGGTCCATTGGGAGTTAGTCCAGCACCTTCAGATGACATGACGCAGTTGCTGAGTATATCATTAAATGGATTGGAAAACGACAACATGACACTCAGAGGCTCATTGAGTTTTGGCATTCCATATACCTATTTGGAGTACATTAAATACAAACCAAAGTAGTTATAATACTGTAGTAATAACAGATAAAATAAATTCCATGATAGCAATAATTATGACACATTGTGTAACAGACTCAACCATTAACATTTCTGGTTTGTGAATAAGCAAAATTAAGTAATACTTCTTCAGGTAAACATCTTATTTACATAGTTGCATGTGTGTTTCCAAATGAAATAAATGAAAGAAAAACAACTAAAGTTAAAAAAATAGAGTCACACACATGCTACGTTTGGTCTGTACAAGTGTGCACACTTCCACGATCCTGGTTTGTAGTGGAGAATTAATCAAATGTATTTCTGACAGTTTCTGTTATACTTCTAACGTTTCTGTTATACTTTAGCATCCAACTAAATCAAAGAGCTCAGTTGGTAAATGCACTTCCACACTAATAATTACCTTCGAGATGTATAATTATAATATGTATGCAACAGTATGAACTCGAAAACTGTATACATTTAAATGTTTCCTTACAAGTAAATTGATTTCATATTATAAACAAAGGGATACGTCCGGCTGGAAAAACACCCATTTAAAAATGATTTACATAAATAATTAATGTAGAAACAAATATAAATCATACCTCCCGAGTGTCCTTATTTAGGACAGTTTCTATTTTGAGCCAAAATCTCTCTGTCCCTTTTTTCTATCCTAATTTCCCTCTTTTCTAGGACCTCTATATTGAGTGCAAAAGAGATCTCCAAAGCAATAATGCTCACAGTATTTTTTCTTTAATTTATAATAAATGTGTTTAGCGTATAGTCAGTATAGTCAGTATAAATAAGAGACATTGTTCTTGTTCTAAAGAACATTTTAGTTGTATAAATTGTTATTAGTAAGTCACTTAAAACTTCTCAGAACAGACCTGACACTGGCCACACCCACAGTACGGGTTTAAATAGGGCGTCTCAAAATGGTCCTTGGGAGATAGGGGTTGTGGTAGATTGAAGGAAACTATATATCCAATAGGGTACCAAGATTATAATCAAGGGTGCACTCACGGGTCTTCCAGTAAAAAAGGTGATTTATTGAAATAATATTACATCTGAGAAAAAAATCTACGTTTCGACACTGGTGGGTCTTTTTCAAGATCACAAAGTGTACAAAATCATGTGAATATATACCAAAATACACTTATCAATCAATATATATATATATATATATATATATATATAGTATGTTAATTGGCGAGCTTTGCAAGGTTTTTGAAGTAAGCAAGGGCATATAAATGTTCCTGTAGAATAAGAAGATCAAGAGCCTTTTTTGGCTTTAAGGGTTTTATTTTTCCAGTAGATTTGTTTTTGTGTGTTTTTTATTACTTTATAGCTATATCTGGCCAACTTATTGTAGGCAAAAACAGGGAATTAAATGACCCTGATGAAAGAAAAAGTAGAATCTTTTTTTTATTTTTTTTTATAGGATTTTTTTTTTTTTTTTTAGGTCCATGAATACCTATTATTGGAAAAAAATGGGGGATGGGGCAATAATGTATTTAGGTGAATTGGTGGATGGGGGTTTGGGCACTTCTTCCTACTGGGAGTCTGTTTGGGGCCAAAGGACTAGACATTCTCAGCCACAAGATGAGTAATGGATAAGGGAACTATTATGTAATAGGGTCAAAGAAATTGGTCACCCCCAGACCATTTTGTATCCAGTCTGGTAGATTGGTCATTCCCTGGTAAACTTACCAATTGGGTAGGGGGTTTACTATCTCCACTTTCCACCTACTTCCACCCTCTCTCCGACACTTACTTCCACATATGAGGTGAAGGAAGAAGAGGGGAATTCACTGTCCCCTTGGTTAAAATTGGTTTCTGAGGATGTAATTTTTTATATACTTTCACTCAGGACTCAGAGCTAACAAGTCTTGCAGCCAAAGCCATATCCAGAGCCATAGACATGTGCAGCCCATTTCGTTAGGGTGTGCACCAGGAAATTATTTCCCCATGTTATGTAATGTGAATATTTGTTAAAATGTTAAGTGGATGTGTGGTGTGTGTGTCTTGTGTAGGGTGGCGGTAAGTGTTGTAGCTGTGTGTCGTGGCTTTCTATGTGTGATTATAAGGTTGGCTGTGTGTAATGTGTGTACAGCTTTGAGTGATGTGTGTGGCTGGGTGTTGGTAGCAGTGAGTGGTATGTGTAGCTGTATTAGTATCTGTGAGTGATTTTGTTTGGGTCGATTTGAATGTTGTGCGTGCGTGATGTTTTGGAAATACATATGGGAAACTGTGGAATTTCCATTTATTACAAGATAGGAGGGGAGATTCAAATTAGCTGCCCTTCGGCCAAATAAAGGTAGTAGGGGGCTTAGGTGCTTTAGACAGGGGTTAAAGACAGTAGCGAGGGGATAGGGGCTGTAAAGAGGTCATATGGGCTGTAGTTATGAATAGGGGAAGTAGTGGGGATCTGTGATCTGTAGTGGGTGTTAGGGGCAGTAGTGGGGGTTAGGAGCTAAAGTGGGCTGTAGTGGGTAGGAGTCCAGCTTCCACACTCTCCCAGGAGTTCATGGCAAACGTCCGTGGAAAAGAGCGTTTGCCATAAATATCAATAATAACAATTAAACTGTGTTTTCCTTGTAACCACTAGAGTCACGGTAGAACTGACTAGACAACAAAAGTTATTCACTAAACTTGTAGAAATAACAAGAAATTTGCCCATTTTATTCCAGCCAGCTTGCTAATACAGCTGAGTTTAATGTTTGTTTGGTTGTTAGTTAGTTAGTTAATTTGTTTGTTTTTTCAGTTCAGTTACTTTTTGTTCCTAGAATTTGCAATCATTTTGTCAGCTCTTGTCAATTTTCAGTTTAGTGAACAAACCCCCATGTTGCAAAGCGAACAAATGAATAATTAAATATAGACTGTGCTAAAAACATACAATCTCTTATGTAAACTGAATATTCTGTATAACTCAACAGTGCCACATAGCTGTCAGACTTGTCATCTGCACAACCAAATTCATTCTCAGACACAAACTGCACGTCTTCTCCAAACCTATGGATTGCTGCATGTCTTCTCCGCACCTACATAGATAAAGCATTACACCCAGCATGAAGACACTTTGTGGTGTTCTTTAGAAGTGTTTTAGGAAATGGAATTATTGCATATATTACATTTTTAAATTTTTAATGGTTAAAGGAACACTCTGCTCACATACATCATAGCGGGGTTGCTGAAGTACTTCATGTGTCTGGAGCCTGTCACGTTTGTGACAGTTCATAACACTGCTGATTTGCAATGAATTATTTCTAGAATTCATTGGTTGCCGCTACCTGCCAGAACCTCTTCACTCTGCGCTAAGCCCGATGGTGAAGGACTTAGCTCATTTGCAAAGGGCAGCCTGACATGAGCTTAAGGTTTTCAAAACTGGAAGGAAAGAGGCATCACCCAGGTAAGAAATCAAACCATTAGCAAACAATCTGTCTACTTACACTGGGAGCCTGCCAGGGAACCTCTGGAACCATAACTACTACTACAGTGTGGTTATGGTGCTTGGAGTGTTCCTTTTAGGGTTTTAGAACATCCTTAGACAGGCTATCAATCCATATTCTTGTAGGCGTTATGTTTCCAATACCCTAGCGACAGGTGTAAATGGGTCATTCATTTTAATTTCCCATCAGGATTTATAGTACAAAGAAAATAAATATCCGCTATCACTTTTAAAGGACCACTCTAGTGCCAGGAAAACATACTCGTTTTCCTGGCACTAGAGTGCCCTGAGGGTAACCCCACCTTCAGGGTCCCCCTCCCGCCCGGCTCTGGAAAGGGGAAAAAGGGTAAAACTTACCTTTTTCCAGCACTGGGTGGGGAGCTCTCCTCCTCCTCTCCGCCCCGTCGGCTGAATGCGCACGCGCGGCAAGAGCTGCGCGCGCATTCAGCCGGTCGCATAGGAAAGCATTTACAATGCTTTCCTATGGACGCTTGCGTGCTCTCACTGTGATTTTCACAGTGAGAATCACGCAAGAGCCTCTAGCGGCTGTCAATGGGCTTAACCCATTAATAAACATAGCAGTTTCTTTGAAACTGCTATGTTTATAAAAAAAATGGGTTAACCCTAGCTGGACCTGGCACCCAGACCACTTCATTAAGCTGAAGTGGTCTGGGTGCCTAGAGTGGTCCTTTAACCCACATTTACAACCCTGGAGTACTGGATTTTTTTCCCCATAGGGCACACAGTTAAATTACCAGTCAAACCAAAATTCTGGGGAATTTTCAAGAAGATCATTGCAAAATGTGTTCAAAAACTCAAAAAACAACAACTGATGAATTGTCCTAAAATTTCAATTGCAGCCGTCAGTTATCCAAAATTATTGGATTAATGAATAAACATCATTTATATTATTTAGTGACAAACATTTGCTAATATATATATTCATTTTAAAACTTACTTTGATATCTATTGATGGCAGATCAAATATGATGTTTTTAATTGCTAGTTTAAGTCTATTATTCTTTGTATCTGTAGCCAGTGCAGTTACTCTGATGTTATTACTCGACTTTACATATCTCTGGTATTGATATGGGTGAATCTGGAAGCTCGTCTCTGCAGCTGAAAGTTGAAAGAGATGACAGTTTAGCAATAAATTACTTTACCATTCCTTCCTCACTTTATCTCACAAGTTCATCATTCGTTCCTTCCTCACTTTGTCTCACTAGTTTTTACAATTAATTTATGCACCTCTAGAATACTTAACAGATATATGTGAGCATTGGTGGACATGTGACCTAAAATCGTACCTGCTATATGCTTTTCTCTACAGAGCTGATTTAGTTAAAGGGACACTCTACTGTCCAATTTTTTTTTTTAAAGTCTCTCTTTAGTAGATATATTTCCAATTAAAACATCCATGCATTTAATTATGCATTCCTGGTCAAACATGGTAGCATTTACTCATGGGTTCGCTCCTTCCCTCACAGCTGAAATTAGTATACATAGATCCACCCTCTCCTAGGGTTGCCACCTGGTCGATATTTTACCGGCACAGCTGGTGTTTAAGGCTGTGTGACCAGTGCCGGCATTGCAAATATACCCATAATAGAATTGCCGGTATTTTTCTGTGAGAAGAATGTACTGCAATACCAGCACCGGCCACCAGGGTGTGCAGTGTTCTCAGGCTGAACTATGAAGACTCATTGGTGCTGAGAGGGCGGGATAGAAGTCACAGCATTTCCCTGTCCTCTCCACTGACAGAATCTGCATGGAAGGAGTGGGGGGAGCAGAGCTACAGGACAAGGTGAAGCATGGCAGAAGGAACTGAGTCCAGAGAGCAGGTGTATATATGTGTGTGTGTATTCAGCAGTCTGTATGTGTATGTGTATGTGTGTGTGTGTGACTATTTAGCAGTTTGTGTGTGTATTCAGCAGTCTGTGTGTGTATGGATTCAGTAGTCTTGTGTATTGTGACGAGACCAATCTTGCCACATTGCATTGGAGGAGCCTGGTTGCCCGCCTCTTGCCCTGTGACTATGGTACCTGGGAGATTTGGCCCGTTCAATTCGGTATGATAAGAGTTATGTATGTTTGTATCCTTTTGTGTTTTACTGGTAACATGTGCTCAATGGAGTCTGCCTCTATCCCGGGATATAATTGGATTATTTTCCCCATTGTCTCCAGGATAGCGGGCTCTGTAAAATCGGTTTGGGCCAGATAGCCTTGCTGTCAGCCAGGCCCCAAAAGATACTTTACTAACTTCTGAACCCCTGGTCTGATTCATGCCATTTTTTGATATGTTGTTCCCCTGAATGGATTGATTGTGAATATATGATTTTATGTGAATGTGATGTATATTTTAGAAGTTATGAATATGCTGTAAAAACTGTATTTTTCCTGCCTGTGATAAATTACATTAACCAATTGTGTTCAGTAATTATATCACAGGCAGAGGGGAGGATTTTATGTGTTTGTGCTGGGTGTGTTTTATGTTTTACTGTACGGGATTGGTTACATGTTGTCCCTACCTGTGGGATGTCCCCTTGCCTGGGGACTTGCATAAAAGTCTGTGAGTTTTAATTAAAACAGACCACTGCTTGACCCTCAACACGGAGCCTTGTCTCGCGTTCTTGGGGGGATTTACTGTATGCTGTTAGAGACTGATTGCCAGGAGTGTAAGCTGATTGTCTGCTTTTCCTGTTCGTCTGCTAGCAGCTATTAGTGAGGTTCCAGTTCGGGAGTTGGAGTGCTATTTTGTATCCAGTTCGGGAGTTTGATGTTCTGCAGTAGCTGTGCCTGTATCTCTGGAAGGGGAAGATCTACTAAATGGCGGTTTAACCCTTTTATGCCTGGGGGTGCAGTTACATGTATTTAGCAATCTGTGTGTGCATTCAGCAGTCTGTGTGTGTATGCATTGAGCAGTCTTGTGTATTTAGCAGTTTGTGTGTGCATTCAGCAGTCTGTGTGTGTACTCAGAGTCTGTGTGTGTATTCAGCAGTCTGTGTTTGTACTTAGCAGTCTGTGTGTGTGTATTTGGCGGTCTGTGTGTGTATTCAGCAGTCTGTGTGTATTTAGTAGTCTGTATGTGAATTCAGCAGTTTGTGTGTGTGTATTCAGTAGTCTGTGTGAGCATGT